>NW_007258428.1:515298-532032 GCF_000164805.1 Carlito syrichta
CAGCAGCGAGGCTGCGGTGGCCGGGAGCGGCCACTGCACTCTAGTCTGGGCGACAGAGTGAGACTCCAACTCAAAAAACAAACAAAGTACCGTTGAATGATTAGCTTCAATGACAGAAATTTATTTTCTCATAGTTCTGGAGATTAGAAGTCCCAAATCAAGATACAGTAGGGTTAATTTCTGGTGGGAGCTCTTTTCTGGGATTGCAGATAGCCACCTTCTTCCTGTGTTTTCTGTTTTTTTTTTTTTGAGTTTGTGTCTCACTCCATCACCCAGACTGGAGTGCAGTGACTGCTCCTGACCACCACAGCCTCGATCTGCTGGGCTCCGGTGATCCTTCCGCCTCAGCCTTCCAAGGAGCTGGAACTACAGGCGTGCGCTACCACACGCGGCTAATTTTTTTGATTTATTGTAGAGATGAGGTCTCGCCAAGTTGCCCGGGCGGGTCTCGAACCCGCGGGCTCAGGCAATCTGCTTACCTCAGCCTCCCAAGGCACGGGATTACAGGCTGAGCCACCGAACCCGGCTTCTTCCTGTGTTTTCACATGGCAAAGAGAGAAAGAGAAAAGGGGGTTAGGGCTTCAACATATAAATATTTGGGGGGACACAAAATTCAGTCCATAATATTTTATACCTGATCCCCCAAATTTATGTTCTCACATGCAAAATGCATTCATTCTAATCTAACAACCTCAAAAGTTTTATTTCAGCATCAGTGATAAAGTTTAAAGTCCAGGCAGGGCACAGTGGCTCATGCCTATAATCCCAGCACTTTAGAAAACTGAGATGGGAGGATTGCTTGAACCCAGGTGTTCAAGACCAGCTGGGGCAATATAACAAGAACTTGTCTCTAAAAAAATAGCTAGGTACAGTGACATGCACCTGTAATCCCAGCTATTTGGGAGGGTGCAGAGGGTGGATTGCTTGAGCCCAGGAGGTTGAGACTGTGGTGAGTAGTGATCATGCCACTGCACTTCTGCCTGGGCAACAGAGTGAGAGCCCAGTTTAAAGTCCACAGTGTCAACTATGTATCATCGAAATAAAATATGGGCAAGACTTAAAGTATGATTCATTCTGAGGCAAAACTTCTTTCTACCTTTGCACCTGTGAAACTAGGCAAGTTATGTGCTTCCAAAACACAATGGTAGGACAGGTATAAGATAGATATTTCCATTCCAAAAGGAAGAAATCAGAAGGAAAAAAGGGGTCTTGCGTCCCAAGCAAGTACAAAGTCTAGAAAGGCAAATTTCCATTGTATCTCAAGGCTTAAGAATAATCCTCTTTGGTTTGATGCTCTTCCATTCAGTCCCAATAGGATGCCATTGTCACTTTCATGGTTCTGCAGGAAGGTCCCACCTTCTAGGCCCACTGTAGCCTAGGAGGAGTAGTAGTTTCTTCCTCATGGTTGTGCTGGGCAAGGGTCCCATACTTTGAAACTGAACAAAAAACAACCTTGCCACCAAAACTGTGGTGGGAGTGGGAGCCCTTAGGATCTCCGAATAGCCTTCAGGATTATTCTTCATTTTTCTGGAAGGATAACAAATCTTTGTAGATGGTTGGCTTTTTGATACCATCCTGCAAAATCCAAGTCAGATAGTCTTCCTTCATCTCATTTCATTACTTCTGTACCCTTTAGTCCCAGCTGGCAGTATTTTTGCTGGTATAACTTTTATCTCTATTCATGGCTACTGCCAAGGTGACTGATTAAGTTTATGGCTCACACCATAAACTGATCTTTAAGCCCTTCTTTAATTATCTCTCTCCTCTTGCATTTTGCTGTAAAGTAGCCAAGAGAAACCATGCCAGATCTTCAATATTTTTCTTAAAAATCTCTTCAGCTAAATATCCTATTTTGTCATTTATAATTTCTGTTTTCCACAAAACACTAAAACACAAGCCAAGTTCTTTGCAACTTTATCACAAGGATCACACTTCTTCCAGTTTCCAATAATGTGTTTCTCATTTCTGCCTGAGACTTCACCAGAATGGCCTTTAATGTTCATGTTTCTACTAACATTCTGTTTATGACAGTAATGTATTATCTAAAAAGATGAAAGCTTGCTCTTCAGTTCCCCTCTTTTCTTTCTGTGCCTTTAACAGAATCATCTTCAACATCTCTAGTTCTACTAACAGTCCCTTCATGGAGTATAGACATAGTTTAGCATGTACCTCAAAACTCCTCCAGCTTGTATTCCTTAACAGTTTCAAAACTACTTCCACATTTTTTGTTTTTTGTTGCAATAGCACGTCCCTTCTCAAGAACAAAATCTGTATTAGTCTGCTCAAACTGCCATGACAAGATATCATACTGTATTTTCTTTTTTTTGTTTTTTGAGTTGGAGTTTCACTCTGTCGCCCAGAATGGAGTGCAGTGGCACACTCCCGGCCACCGCAGCCTTGACCAGCTGGGCTCCGGCAATCCTTCAGCCTCAGCCTTCCAAGTAGCTGGAACTACAGGCGCATGCTACCATGCCCAGCTAATATTTTAATTTATTGTAGAGATGAGGTCTCACCAAGTTGCCCAGGTGGATCTCGAACCCGCAGACTCAGGCAAATCCACTCACCTCAGCCTCCCAAAGCATGGGATTATAGGCTGAGCCACCGAGCCCGGCTATTCTTAAGCAACAGGAGTTTATTTTCTCACAGTTCTGGAGGCTACAAGTCCCAGATCAAAATCCAGCAGAGCTGGTTTCTGGTGAGAATCTCTTCCTGGTTTGCAGATAGCCACCTTGTTTTTGTGGCATCACATGGCAAAGGTGTTCTAATCCTGCCAAATAAGTGTCCCATCTTTATGACCTCATTTAAACTTAATTACTTCCTTCAGATACAGCCACACTAGGGTTAGAGCTTCACCATATATTTTTTTAGCGATACACAAATATTCAGAACACAACAAAAATAATTTAGATTGGAAGAAAGTAAAACAATCTTTATTTACAGATGACATATCTTGTATATTAAAAAAATCTTAGCCAGGCGTGGTGGTGTGTGTCTGTAGTTCCAGCTACTTGGAAGGCAGAGGCTGAAAGGATCACCTAAGCCCAGCAGGTCGAAGCTGCAGTGGCCGTGAATATGCCACTGCACTTCAGCCTGGGCAACAATGAATGAGACTCCAACTCAAAAAAAAAAAAAAAAATCTAAGGAATCCACTAAGAAACTATTAATACTATTAAGTGAGTTCAGCAAGTTATTAGGATACAAGACCAATGCACAGAATAAATTGGGTTTCTACATATTTATAATCATCTAAAAACAAAATTAAGAAAACAATTTTATTTATAACAGTATCACAAAGAATAAAATACTTAGAAAAAAAAACCAGAACAAAAAGAAGGGCAAAACTTATATTCTGAAAGCCATAAAGCATTGTGGAAACTAAAGAATTAAAAAATGGAGACACATCTCATGTTCCCCAAATTGTTTACAGATTTAGTGCAATCCCTATCAAAATCCCAACTTAATTATTTTCAGAATTGGTAAACTGATCCTAACGTTCATATGAAAATGAAAGAGACCTTGAATAGTCAAAACAATATTGGAAAAGAAGAATAATGTTTTAGGAGTCACATTTCCTGATTTTACAACTTACTACAAAACTACTATAATCAAGGCACTTGGTATTTGCATAAGGACACACACACACACACACACACACACACACACACACACACACACACACACACAATAACATTGAGAGTCCAGAAATAAATCATTACTTTTATAGTGAATTTATTTTTCTAAGAGATGTCAAACCATTCAGGGGGGTGTGTGAAATGAGGATAGTCTCGTTAACAAATGGTGCAGAGATAGCTGGATATCCACATGCGAAAGAATGAATTTGGATCCTTACCTCACACCATACACAAAAATTTATTTAAAATGGATTCAAGACTTTAGATGTAAAAACTAAAGCTTTAGACATTTAGAAGAAAATATAGGGGTAAAGGGCAAATCTCGCCTTGAATTAGGCAATGGTTTTCTAGATATGACAAACAGCCCAATCAACAAAACGACAAAAAAATAAGTCGAACTTCATCAAAACTGTGTTTTAAAGGATACAGTCAAGAAAAGAAAAAGACAACACACAAAATGAGAGGAAATATTTACAAATCTTATATAGGATAACAGGACTTAGATATATGAAAACTCTTACTATTGAATAATAGAAAGACAAATAACTCAATTGAAAAATAGACAAAGGGTCTAAATAGAAATTTCTCCATAAAAGATATATAAAATAAGCACAAGGAAAAAAATTTTACATCATTCACCATCATGAAATGCAAATTAAAACCACAATGAGATACCTCCTCACACTTACTACAATGGACACAATAAAAAAAAAATACGAGCCAGGCTCGGTGGCTCAGCCTGTAATCCCGCGCCTTTGGGAGGCTGAGGTGAGTGGATTGCCTGAGCCCGCGGGTTCGAGACCCACCTGGGCAAGTGAGACCTCATCTCTACAATAAATCAAAAAATCAGCCGGGCGTGGTAGCGCGTGTCTGCAATTCTGGCTACTCGGAAGGCTGAGGCGGAAGGATTGCTGGAGCCCAGCAGGTCGAGGCTGCGGTGGCCGGGATTGGTCACTGCACTCCAGTCTGGGCGACAGAGTGAGACTCCAACTCAAAAAAAAAAAATAGTAATTGCCGGCAAGGATGTGAAAAAATTGGAATCCTTATACACTGTTAGTGGAAATGTAAAGTGGTGCAACCATATTGAAAAACTATCTGGGGTAGTTCCGCAAAAGATCAGTCATATACTACATGGGTCCTAGTATTTATACTCCTAGCTTTATACCTAAGATAGATGAAAACATGTGTCCACACAAAAATGCTCATAGAGGAATTATTCATAATAGCCCCAAAGTAAAAACAACTAATGCCCAAAAACTAATCAATTGAGGAATTAAATATGATACATTCATGCAATACAATATTATTTGACAATAAAAAGTAAAGAGTATTTGTGCTCACTACAATGTGGATGCATGTTGAAAACATTGTGCTAAGTGAAAGAAAACAACAACAAAGAACTACAAATTGCATGATTCCGTTTATATGAAATGTCCAAAATAGGCAAATCCATGGAGGCAGAAAATAGATTAGTTGTTGCCTATGATTGGTCAAGATGTGGGGAAAGGAGTGTACCTGTTAAAGGGTATGTAGCCGGCGGGGCTCGGTGGCTCATCCTGTAATCCCGGCGCTTTGGGTGGCTGAGGTGAGTGGATTGCCTGAGCCCATGGGTTCGAGACCCGCCTGGGCAACTTGGCGAGACCTCATCTCTACGATAAATCAAAAAATTAGCCGGGAGTGGTAGGGCGCGCCTGTAGTTCCAGCTACTTGGAAGGCTGAGGCAGAAGGATTGCCGGAGCCCAGCAGGTCGAGGCTGCGGTGGCCGGGAGAGGCCACTGCACTCCAGTCTAGGTGATAGAGTGAGACTCCAACTCAAAAAAAAAAAAAAGGGTATGGAGTTTCTTTTGGGGGTGATAAAAGTATCCTAAAATTGATTGTGGTGATAGTTGCACAACTCTGTGAGTAAACTAAATATCGTTAAATTGTATGTTTTAAATGGGTAGATAGTATGGTATATGAGTTATATTTTAATAAAGCTGTTACCAAAAATAAACACATAATTAATGCAAAGGAAAAAATTAATCAGGGTATTTTTACCTCCTTATTGCTAGTAACTGTTACTATAAAACTGTAAAATACAGGAATTATTGGTGCTTCTTGAGTTCATTTTGATTACCTTTTTCTTCTACAAGATTGCCTATGTAATGTAAGCTTAAGAATATTGACATAAAGTGGATCATAGCATTTATTCCTTTAAAAACCTTCTTACTAATCCCATTTCCCAATAAAAGTAGCCAGGGATTCATGGAGAAATGGCTGATTCACAAGCTGAAGCCAGCAAAGTATAAGATGAAGCTAAGGCATTCCGAGGTGCCAGAGAGTAAGGAAGTGCTAAAAAACTGATAAGGCATGCAGAAAAAACACAGAAACTCATCCATGAGTTCCCAGTGGGCATATCTGGGATAATTTGGGCAACTAAAGAATGATAGCACTCGCCAGGCTCGGTGGCTCAGCCTGTAATCCCACGCCTTTGGGAGGCTGAGGTGAGTGGATTGCCTGAGTCCGCGGGTTCGAGACCCGCCTGGGAGCGAGACCTCATCTCTACAATAAATCAAAAAATCAGCCAGGCGTGGTAGCGTGCGCCTGTAATTCCGGCTAATCGGAAGGCTGAAGTGGAAGGATTGCGGGAGCCCAGCAGGTCGAGGCTGCGGTGGCCGGGAGCGGCCACAGCACTCCAGTCTGAGCGACCGAGTGAGACTCCATCTCAAAAAAAAAAAGAATGATAGCACTGGATGATAATTCATAGAATAAAGCAAATATCTATGAGCCCATATTAATATGAACAAAAAAATTGGGTAATCGAATACATATGTAAGTGACAGAGAAGGGTTAGTTTTTTCCTAAGGAAGATTACAATTATTAAATTTAATACATTTTAATTAATAAATTAAATGAAAAACTAATGATACAATTTAAAAAATCACCATTTGACAAACATCACAATAATAATTGTTGCATAGAGGAATCATCAATAGTTAAGATTAGTGGGAGAAATTATGATGCTAAACAGAATCATCTCAATATATTTCCTTCACAAGATATTCATTAACTCTAAAGGGAGAAAGATTACTTTATAGCAGGGAAACCATCTGAACCAAATAATGATGGTTAACATCAACCATCATGAAGCATGTTGATATTATGACATCACTTCTTTGGTTGTTGCCAAAAATGCATAAATTGAATTTAATCATGAGGAGGCATTAGGTAAATTCTAATTAAGGAATATTCTGCAAAATAATTTGCCAGTACTCTTCTAAAATATCAGCAGTAAAAGACAAAGGATTGTGGAACTGTCTCAGTATGGAGGAGACTAAGGAGACATGACAACTAAATGCAGTGTATGAACTTGGATTAGATCCTGGTTCAAATAAAAGCCATTAATGGAACAATTGGTAAAATTCAAGTTAGGTCTGTAGATTAGTTCATGATAATGTAGCAATGTTAATTTGCACTAAGCTAACATTTGATAAGATATTAACATTTAAGGAAACTTGAGTATGAGTTATACCAGAACACTGCATGATTTTTTTTTATGATTTTGAAGTCATTGTAAAATAGTTAAAATATTTCTTAAAACTTAAAAATCTATTGTATCTATTGTTTGATAGCTTTTTACTCCTGATATCACTGTGAGTGAGTAACTTTTCAGTATTATTATTAATTTATTATTGATTTATTTATTTTTTGAGTTGGAGTCTCATTCCATTGCCCAGGCAGGAGTGCAGTGGCACACACACTCACGGCCACCCCAGCATCGACCTGCTGAGCTCCAGCGATCCTTCCACCCCAGCTTTACAAGTAGATGAACTACTGGAGCATGCATGCTACCATGCCCAGCAATTTTTTAAAAATTTATTGTAGAGACAGGTCTTGCCAAGTTGTCCAGGCTGGTCTTGAACCCAGGGGCTCAGGCAATCCACTCACTTCGGCCTTCCACAGTGCTTGGAGTATAGGCTGAGCACCGAGCCTGGCCGTCTTTATTATTAATACTTGCTTAAGTTTTTTTTTTTAATTTATATATCCCCCTCAAAAGATTTATCTTTTATTTTTGTCATTGTTTCTATTACTTTTGACTGTTTGTTTTTATTAAATCTAGTTATTGTTTATTACTTAGTATTAATGTATTAGTGTTAATTTTCTTATTTATTAATTTTATTTTTGCTATTTAATTACTATTAACTTATACTTCCCTTGGGTTTTTTAAAGTTATTTTTGTAGTTTTCTTTAGTGAATTCATGACTGTATTAATTTCCTAAGGTTGCCATAATAAAGTACCATAAACTGGGTGGCTTAATAAAACAGAAATTTATTTTCTCCCAATTCTGGAGGCTAGAAGTGTAAAGTCAAGAAGTTGGTAGTGCCAGGGTCCCTCTGAAACCGCTAGGGGAAGATCCTTCCTTGCTTTTTTCAGCTTCTGGTAGCCCTACATAATCCCTGACTCATGATAGTATAATTCCTACCTCTCCATCTTCACATGGCCTTCTTCCTATTGTCTCGTCTGTGTCTCTCTCTCTCTTTTTTTTTTTTTATAAAGACACCAGTTATATTGGATTTAGGGCCCACTCACCTCCAGCGTTATCTCATCTTAACTTGATTACATATGCAAAAACCCTGTTTCCACATATGGCCACATTTACAAGTACCAAGAATTAGGACTTGAGCATATCTTCTTGGGAGAGACAATTCAATTACTTACTTTTGTTGTTTTATATTTTAATTCATGTACTTCAAGTCTATACTTTTATCTCTAAATAGTATTTTAGCTGCATTCCACAATTTTAAAAATGAGCTTTTACAGGTATATACTCTGAATAAAGAGGAAAGTATATCATAACTGTAATGCTCCTGAATTTTCATTAATCCAACGTACCTTTGTAGCAAGAATTCTAATTGCAAAATACCTTTTCCACCCTAGAAGTCCCTTTCAACACCCTTCTAGTCACTACTCACCCAAGAATAATTAGTATACTGGCTTCTAAAATTATTGATTCATTTGACCTGTTGGTTTTTTTCTTTAACTTTAGGCAAATGGGATTACAGCTCATGTAGTCTTTTGTATCTGGCTTCTCTTACTAAACATTTTGTTTGTGAGATTTATACATATTGTTGCATGGTGTTGTAAATTATTCATTCTTATTACAATCTAGGATTCTATTGTTTATCTATTCTCCTGTTGACAGGCATTTGGTTAGTTTCCAGTTTAGGGATAATAGTTGCCATGAATATTCTTGTACATGTCTTTTAATGAACATATGTGTGCATTTCTGTTGCATATTACTTGGGAGAATTACTTGGTCACAGAGTATGCAAATGTTCATCTTTAGTCAATACTGTCATAGAGTTTTCCAAATCATTATATCATTTAACTTTCCTACCAACAGTTTGTAAAAGTTCAAGTCAATTCTTGCCAACAGTTGGTATTTTCTTTTTACTTTTAGGCATTCTGGATGTGTGGTGATATCTATTTGTGATTTTAATTTGCATTTCTCTGATGGCTAATGAAATAAAACTCATGTTTTCATAAGTATATGGACCATTTAGATATCATATTTTGTGAAATGCCAATTTAAGTGTTTTGCTACTTTTTCTATTGTGTTGCTTGCCTTTTTCTTTTGGATTTGTGGGAGTTATCTATATATAATTTTCATAAGTCCATTGCTAGACATATATATTATACATTCCATAAGTTTTTGATATTTCATGTTTATAGTTGTCATTTGTTTAAAACATTCTATAGACTTAATGAAATTTGTTTAACCAATGGTTTATTTAGGACATGTATTTTAGTTGAATATATGTATATTCCATATATATTATAATATTAAATGTTCCAAATGTATTAATACTTGAAAAAAATGCATATTATTATTTCCTGGGTAAAGTTTTTTGCTTTTCTTCTCTAGATAAATAGATCTGTCTATAAAGATATAAATCGAGGTGACCTTTTGAAGACAGTCACTTGAAGTAGGAAGATCTGCATATCTTTGTTTTTGGTCATTTTGACTATTTTTAAAGGAATTATGTTAAAATATCTTGCCCTATAAAATTAAGCCATTTTTTGTTTTTTATTTTTAAGATATAAAGATAGATGCATGTGATTTTTATATCTTCTTGGTGGTTGTTTATCTTTCACTATGCAATGCCTCTCTTTATTAGTATCTCTTGCTTTAAATGCTATCTTATTATGATAGCTCAGATTTTAGTTTTTTCATAATTGTTTTTCTTTTATCATTTCCTTTTTCTCAACTTTTCTATATCATTTTGTTTCTGTCTAAGCAGAAAACAGTTGGGTTTTGTCTGTTTGTCCAATTTGATATTACAAACAATATTACTTTTTTAAAAAACTTATTTCTACTCCCTGTCTTTAGTTTTCAGTTTACAATGCTTTTTCATAGCTTTATTTTTAATCTTTTTTATACCTCTTTTAGATTGGCAGAATTTTGTTTATTCCTTTTGGTTTCTTCTGCTAGCTTGGAAGCTCCAATTTATGGTTTGTATGTCAGGCTTTTTGACAATTACTTTTAAGTTTATATTATAGTACTTAGATGCCTAACTCTCTCCCCTCCTTCCCTCTCTCCTTCCTTCCCTCCCTTCCTTCCTTCTTTCTTTTTTTTAGCTTTTGTTTAATCAAATAATTCAATGACATAATTTCAAAACTCAAACCGATTAACAAGGTTTATAATGAAAAGTAACATTCTTCTGCTATAATCTTTTTTATTTTAAATTAATTGTTTTGGACAATCTGTAGACTCTTTCAGTGACCCATGGTTAGTATCATTCTAAAAGAAGCAATGATGTCATTTTATTGTGTGCAAAGAGAAATTAAAAATATAGTAGGTGAGAACTTCAAGACACGTTATTCTCATCATCTCCAAATATTTGGGCCTGTAGGGTAGCTAAAGGTGAAAAAATAGTTTTCTGGAAACGTAGGTCAAGTTAGCAATCTTATTTTAAAGGAATATTCCATAGCTCAGAATGTAATAAGGAAACACATGAGAAAAGAAAACTTCTGAGTTTGATGGTCCAGTACAGGCCCTGTCCTGGATCCTAAATGTCTTTCAAAGTGAGACACCCTTAGGTGAGTTAGATAAGTAGGTATTATGCTATTCATTGTAGGTATGAAGTATGAATGTCTTGAAAGCTATCACCTTTAGTCCTTGAAACAAAAAAAGTAATGATGAAGACAAAATGGGTTGGGAACATTTGTGAAAACTGAATGAGAAGCAGAAAAGTCATACATATTCACTTAATTTAAGAAATGAAATTATTTTCTTAAATTAGAGGACGTTCTGAGTTGGCTAGTTGATGAATTTCCACATAAAATAAAAGGACATGTACTTATTTTTATTCTCACTCAAACTTCTGTCACATTACATCTTAGCTGATTGCATTTTCTCTAAATGGCCGGAAGTGGTAAAATATGGACAGTCAATAATTTCTGAGCATTTTTATCTTTACAGTACACTTCTAATGAGTTTGTGTCTTCGTTCTTAATTACTTCAGCAATAGATATTATATGATCCCATGTGAAAAGACGTATTTAATTAATATTGCCTCTTAAAGCTTTGTGAGGGAACATTTCCTTGATTTGTCATATAAATTTATAGATTCCATCATGGATATCACTCATGCAATAAGTATCTCGGGAAACAAGTGCTACACAAAGCCACTCAGCAGTCTGGTAGCAAACAGTAAGCAAGGCAGTAGCTTTATTTTCACTGTAAGGCCCTGGGCAAAACACAAGGTTGTAGATCATCTTAAGTGTTACCAGATTTATGGCAGGTACTTTTACCCAGTAGAATAAAGAAGAGAAGACAGCACTGAGACTGCATTCTTCTGGTGCACAGGAAGGAAAGAAGGAAAAAAGTGAACACAGGAGGTTGTGATCCTCTCCTAAGATTTAGTTATTATCTATCTTTCTAAGCTTTGAAAAAACACTTTCTAAGGTTTTGTTGTTTCCTCATGTTGGAAAATTTGACAATGGGAAAATAATTTTAGAAACAGACAAAAATCAAACACCCTGATCACTGTTGTGGTATATATTTCCATCTAGTCTTTCCTCCTCCTCCTCCTCCTCCTCCTCCTCCTCCTTCTCCTCCTCCTCTTCTTCTTCTTCTTCTTCTTCTACCATGGCCTATTATCTTATATATAGGGAGTCATCTCTCAGTGTTCACATGGGAATTGGTTCTAGGACTCCTACAGATGCTCAACTCCTTCAAAAAAAAAAAGGATAGTACAAATTGATCCTTTGCATTGGCTGCAAATTCAGAACTGTGGATAAAGAGGGTAGATTGTACATACAATTTGTACAGGACCTTCAATTTCATTCCACAATATCACAATCTTTGCAAATATCACTTTTAATGCATATGTAAAGCATATTATTTAGATACATCTTAAGTTTATTCATTTTCTTCTCAGTGTCCATTTTTTGGGGGAAATGTAATGACAGTTTTGTAAACACTCATCAAATAGTTATTAGCTGACCAGCATTTTCTGTTTCTCCATTTCTAAAATGACATTATGAAGTCTAACAGCTCTTATTTTCTATTGCTGAGCCTATACACATCGAAATATCCAAAAGAGTCAATGGCATTTTTTTTTTTTAGATAAAGAGCTTTTCACAAGACCGATTTGGGATCCAGAAGGAGAGACCTGAGGTTAATAGTAGATTGAGCTTCATGCATTTTAATTACTGAAAACCCAAATTAGATTCCTAGATAAAATAGCATCAGGTATTAACAAGGGCCAGGAGGTCAAAGGTGCCAAGGCCCTGCCAACTATGCCAGCCATCAATACTGTAATTGATTAAAGCATTGCAAGGCAATATTTTTCTAAGGATGTCAAAGCGTTTCTTCTTGTTAGGTGCTACATTTGCTTGCTGCTATAAAACATGGTGAAATAATTGAATTACTGGCAATCATAGGGAAAATAACTTCTGCCAGGGAGAAGATGTCACAATATTTTAAAAGGAAAACATTCAAGATACTTCTTTCATAGCCTGAAAATTCTCTTATTCATATCCTTTGTTCACTCTCTAATTCATATCTGCTTTGCTAACAGGCAGAAAGGAGTCAGATTTCTCTGGGGTGTGAACTGAGCAATACTTGAATGTCTAGGTAGAATAGAAGCTGGTATATTTCCCTGGAGGTCTTCAGAGATGGAATATCTATATAGATATTTATATGGAATATCAGAGTGAGGGTAAGAATTTATAGATTTTACAGCATTACAGTGGGTGCTGCAGGGATGGGTAGACAGAACCCTAAATCAGAGACCATTGGTTTTAGCGCCCCATTTCCTGGCTATTTTGGCCATTTAACTTTATCAACCTTCCATTTCTTCATCAGCAAAAATAAGAGAGTTGAATATGAATTCAAAAGCACCTTCTTGCTTGAATTTGTTCAATACTTCAGTTTGTTTTGAGAAGTTGCCTACAGAGAGAGCAAAATGTACATTAAATCCAAGAAATGGAATAATATGACATGCACAATTGCCTACAGATGCAGAGAAATCTGAAATCAGAAAAGCTTAGACTCTGGTCGAGGGTGAAGAGTTGGTGGTCAGTGACTGGTGGAAGTGAATTAACTGACTTGCTTGTAGTCTACTTTTCTCTCCCAAAATGAGAGACTCATGAGATATTGCCTGTCTTGTTCTCAGTCATAGCCTCACTGCCTACAATTGTTCCTGGAACACAGAGCTGTCATAAATATTTGCAGAATAAATGTACATTTTGAAAGTCTAAATAATAAATAGATTTGCTCAATAGTAGAAATGTGTAGTATGAGA
The DNA here is from genome assembly GCF_000164805.1 of Carlito syrichta. Lineage (NCBI taxonomy): Eukaryota > Metazoa > Chordata > Mammalia > Primates > Tarsiidae > Carlito > Carlito syrichta. The sequence continues at coordinate 528,723 of NW_007258428.1, forward strand.
TGCTAGTCCATCACACATTCATGCTATCCACAAAGAGGAAAGATGTATTCATGCCCAAGGATTGAGATGAGGTGGGGTCTACGTGATGGCTCATCATTAACTAAAGTCATTTTCTTAACTGATTGGATGTCAATTGGATTGACTTTCAGAGATGCAATTCAGGCACTAAAAAAGACTGGGGGAGCCGGGCTCGGTGGCTCAGCCTGTAATCCCGCGCCTTTGGGAGGCTGAGGTAAGTGGATTGCCTGAGCCCGCGGGTTCGAGACCCGCCTGGGCAGTGAGACCTCATCTCTACAATAAATCAAAAAATCAGCCGGGCGTGGTAGCGCATGCCTGTAATTCCGGCTACTTGGAAGGCTGAGGTGGAGGGGTCGCCGGAGCCCAGCAGGTCGAGGCTGCGGTGGCCAGAAGCGGTCACTGCTTTCCAGTCTGGGCGACAGAGTGAGACTCCAACTCAAAAAAAAAAAAAAAAAAAAAAAGACTGGGGGGATAAGATTGCTGTGACTTTCCATTTTGAGGATGTTCACTTAAATAAACACTAAATCTTATTATTCACCCATATATCTACTATTTTTTAAATGACATTTTTAAAAAATGGCTTTAGATATACAGAAAAATTGAGACAATAGTACAGAAGTTCCCATGTACCCAAATCCACTTTCCCTATTATTAATATTTTATTAGTACGACACACTTGTTATATACCAACTTTGATACATTATTATTAATTAAAGTTAATTAAAGTTCATACTTTATGCAGACTTCCTTAATTTTAGCTAATATCCTTTCTCTGTTCCAGCATTTCATATACATTACCACATTGTATTTAGTTGTCATGTTTCTTTACGTTCTTCATGACTGTAATACTTTCTCAGATTTTCCTTGTTTCAGACATCCTGGGAAGTTTTTAGGAGTTTTGTTCAGGCATTTTTTTTTAGGCTGTCTTTCTATTGGAATTAGTCTGATGTTTTTCTCATGATTAGACTTGGGTTATTGGTTTTGGGGAGGGAGGACCATATCTTCATCATATAATAGCAAAAGGTACACACTATCAACATAACCTTTGATGTTGATGTGGTCACCTGGCTAATCACCTGGTCAGGTTTCTCCACTGTGAGGTTATTCTTTTTTCTCCTATGCTTATGACACTCACTGGAAGGAAGTTGCTATGTATCACCCACACTTAAGAAGTGGGGAGTTATGCTCTACCTTTTTGAGGGCCTGAATTATTTGGAATTCTTCTGAGCAGGGACTTGTCTCCTCTCCCCTACTTATTTATTTACTTGATCATTTATCTATATCAGAGTAGACACATGGATAATTATTTTATACCTTGGGTTATAATCCAATATTATATTTTGTTGCCCAATTTTTTCCAGCATTGACCACTGGGAGATCTTTCAGTTGGCTACTGTGTTCCTTTGATTTGCCTCTATTAATGTGGGGTTTTTGTTTTTGAGCACTTCCTTACTTTCTGCTATTATATGATGCTCAAGGTCCATTTCAAATGTCTTCTGCTCCAGTTTTTGAAATCAGTCATTTTTCCAAAGCTATGTATTTTGAAAAATCCATTTTTTTTCTTTTCTGAGAATGCTTTGGTTCTTATTTTCAGCTTTAGCTGTGCTTGAAAACTTTTATTGTTAACTTCTCTATATGTCACTCCAGAGGTGCAGGTATTAGAGGAAACTTTTCGGGTTCTATTACTAAATAAAGAGTTTAGAAACAGACTTCCAGTTTCTCTTCTGAGACTCCTATATCACCAGTGTCAAATGTTGTAGCTTGTTAACAAGAAAGCTACTACCCAGAGAGGGCTTAGAATGCCAATTAGAGTCAGATCATTTATTTATAAATGTATGAATTCATTTCACGTTTTATCATGGGGCAGAACATACCTTGCCCCTTTAACTGTAGAGATTACTGAGCTTGGCAGAACGAAAGGCATGTTGTCCAAATGACATTTCTGACTTCCTCATCTGTTTCCCTCCTCTCTGAAGGCTCCAACCTTTCTTGAGTTTACAGAAGGTGGGTTTTCTATTGCTTTTAAGAATGGTTTTCCATGGAAAGAAGAAAACACGAATTTCTTTGTTAAGTAATAGATGTGGAGAAAGCAGTTTGTGCACATAAGAAGGGTATTTTAACCCTGGGCAAGTCTTAAGTTGGTTTATGGAATTTTAAAAATATGTATTTGCAATTTTTAATTTTAATAAAATGAAATGAAAGTTATTTATTTATATGAACTTATTTATTTTAAAAAAGTGGAACAGTATAACAAACACCCTTTTTCTAGTCATTCTAGATGTAGTGCTTGTAAAGAAAGCCTTTCTCTTGGTCATGGATAGATTCTGAAAGAGCAAAAATAATTTCCCATGGATCCTCCAGGGTGTCCTTTCTGACTAGGGAACAATTTCTTTTGGCCTAAGGGGAAATTATACATTTAAGTCCAGGAAAAAGAGAGACCACCTCTGGCAACCACCTCTTGCTTTGGTAGACACAGATTATTAGTATCCTCTTTTGTGGCTGGAGCTGCAGCTCAATGGGATCATAGAGGAAACACAAATGTCTCCTGACCCCCACCCCCAAGGCAGCAAGTGAATTACTCAAGGTAAACTCAATTAACAACATCTCTACCTGTCGCCATAACAAGTTTGGCAATTCAAAAATGTGGCAAGGAGAACTAGGAAAAGGAAGCAGGAAAGTTTCCCTTTTGGTTTCTATTAAGATACCTGATTGACTTGTCAGTAACCTCACAAGTATGTTTTTAGTTTCACAGATATTTTGAATAAACTTTAAATACAGTGTGTGCATGTATCTATCTTAAGATCTAACTTTCCAGGGGAAAAATATGAGTTTATTTGTTTGTTTTATTAAAGATGAATAATTCAAAATACCAGAAAGATGTTGATCTGGATTGATTGAGATCTGGGAGCTTCAAATTCACACTGACTGTGTTACAGTAGTCTCCCTTTATCCACAAGGGAGATCTACAGGGGACCCCCAGTGGATGCTGAAACCGTGGATGGTGCTGAATCTCATCTATACTATGTCTTTCTGATCCGATAACTGAGACTGAAATTAAGTGACTAGTTGACGGGTAGCATACACACACACACACACACACACACACACACACACACACACACACACACACAATATCTTAGTGTGGATATACTGGACAAAGGGACAATTCACATCCTGGGTGAAGTAGGGTGCCATGAGATTTAATTCACTGCTAAGAAGGGTGCAAACAAAGGTTAACTCCAAATGGATCAGAGACCTAAATGTAAAACCTCAAACCATAAGAACCTTAGAA
>NW_007258428.1:532952-632834 GCF_000164805.1 Carlito syrichta
GGAAACACTTCTTATCTACAGGGTGCCTGAATGAAACGTCATTGTACACCTAACCCTTAACTGTACCCCACAAAACCATAATAAAAAATACTGATTAATGAAAAAAAAAAAAAAAGAATAAATACACGATTTTTCATAAAAAAAAAAAGAAGGGTGCAAAATTTAAATTTATGAGTTGTTTATGAGTTGTTTATTTCTAGAACTTTCTATTTAATATTTTCAGACCCCAATTGACCACAGGTAACTGAAATTGTGAAAGAGAAACCATAGGTAAGAAGAGGACTACTGTATCCATTTAAAAATAATGAACTCTTCCATTAGGATCAGTCCTTTGGCATAAACTCAAAAGTTCTTTTCCAGCTACAGAATGAGATGCCATTACTGATGGAATTTTTAGCCACAGTTTGATATATTAAACCTCACTTGTCCAATTATATTCTACGTCAGCTGTGAAATAATTACTAGCTATAACTTTGGTTCAGGTGAGTTCAACATTTTCTTTGAATTCCTTTTCTTTATGTAGGGTTTCCAAATTAACCATCAATCAGGAGCAATTTATGTTGACACCAGCTTTCTAGATGTTCTACTCTAGAGTCCAAGTTTACAAGTCACTTATGGCTTGGGTTTAGGTGGATGGATCATATAAGCTGAGAGGTAAAGGTCTCTCAGCATTTCCACTGAGTGACCTCACAGGTTGATACAGAATGAGGACTTTAATTGCAGGGCTGTTAAACTGAAAGACCTTCTTTAAACTTACCCATTTCCAGGTAGAGCTTGAAAGATATCCACATTAAAGTTTACTACGAATGAAATGTACATAATGGTGCAAGACAAAATGTGTGACAGTCTGTTGGCAGGATTCATCAATCATTCCAGACTTTTTTCAGCGGGGATAAAGGACTCAGCATGACTCGAGTAAGGGTTTACATCCCAGGAATCTTGGTTTAGTAGAAATATATCCTCTGAGTTATTTTTTATTAATAGCTCTTTGGGGAGAATAGGTTGTAAGAAAATTCCCTCTTCTTGGACTATGGATTTATTGCTAAAAGCCCATATCAAATCTCTTGATCCATTAAGTACTGTGCATTCTATACATCATAGGTGACTATCCTTGGGGAGGCAATGACATAGTGCATGAGACAGACAACACTTTGTGGATGGAAGCCATTCAGTATACTTCACCTCTTCCCACCCCTCCTCTTTTTCTTTTTTTGTTAAACCAAAAGTGATCAAGTAACAACATGCACCATGTAATTAAGTATTTGGTCAACTGATCTTATTAATGTAGTTGCTAATGTTTTAGTAATTTTCAAAGATTAAAGAACAATGAAATATTTATGCTTTTAAAATATTCAAAATTTTCACCACTCATTTTTATTAGTTAAAAATACCTAATATTTACTGAGTGTTCAGTCTTTGCCAAACGCCATATTAACTGCTTTAGCTGCATTATCTCACTGATTGTTCTCCACTTTTCTCTGAAGTAAGCTTCAGTTTACGGAGTTGATAATTGAGGCTCAGAGAGGTTAAGTTATTTTGCCCAAGGTCACACAAATATTTAGTGTAGGGGCCAGGATTTGAAACAAGGTAGAGTGCCTGTGCTTGTTTCTATCACTCTAACTCCCAAATAATATAAATTGCTCTTATAGTGTAGTCCAACTTCTAATAATCCAGATGTGGGCTGGCTTCTGTGTGTGTGTGTGTGTGTGTGTGTATGTTTGTGTGTGTATGTGCAAGGGCACACTCATGGCTACTGCAGCTTCAACCTTCTGGGTGAAGGTGATCCTTCCGCCTCAGTCTTCCATGTAGTTGGAACCACAGGTGCACCACCATACCTGGCTAATTTTTTTTATTTATTGTAGAGACAAAGTCTTACCAAGTTGCCCAGGCTGGTCTCAAACCTCTGGGCTCAGGCAATCCTCTTGCCTCAGCTTCCCAAAGTGCTGGGATTATAGGCTTGAGGGCTTTTGTTTCCACACAACAGAATGAATAACTATCTGTGTTTCAAGGCAGTCCTTTGTTATATAACAATTTTTCCTAATTGCCTAAAATATCTTTGTAATTTTGTTCGCTGACTTCTGATCTTGTAGCTAGACCTAGTATATATGAGAGCATATTAGGCACTACGGAGCCCTGTGGGGATACTGTTTTATATTATATATCCATATATTATTATTATTATTATTATTATTATAATTTGAGTTGGAGTCTCACTCTGTGCCCAGGCTGGAGTGCAGCGACACACTCACGGCCACCCCAGCGTCGACCTGCTGGGCTCTGGCGGTCCTTCCACCTCAGCCTTCCAAGTAGCCAGATCTACAGGCATGTGCTTCCATGCCCAGCTAATTTTTGATTTATTGTAGAGACGAGGTCTTGCCAAGTTGTCTGGACTGGTCTTGAACCCATGGGCTCAGGCAATCCACTGCCTTGGCCTCCCAAAGTGCTGGCATTATAGGCTGAGCTACTGAGTCTGGCCTATTTTAGTTATTATTATATGAAAGGTAAATCTTGCTCCTGTGTGGTTCCCCTGCATGTATTAATGGATACAAATATATGAATGACAGAAGAAATAAGACCCAGTGTTCAGTAGATGAGTAGAGTGACTATAGTTTACAACAATCTGTTGTACATTTAAAAATAGCTAGAAGAGAAGAATTTGAAAGCTTCTAGCATAAAGAAAAAACAATGTTTATAGTGATGATATCCCAAGTACACTGATTTAGTCTTTTCAAATTATATTACTGCATCAAATTTCATATGCACCCTGGAAATATGTACGTCAATTATGTATCAATAAAAAATCTTTAAATAATAGCAAAATAACAATAAGAAAAAGATAAAGACATAAAGCATAAACCTTAATCCCTACTTACCACTTTTGCAGGCTGAACATACTCAATCCCTTTAAGTATCTTCCATAGAAAATAATAAAAATAATAATTAGAATGTAAATCAATTCCAGAGCAGTATGCTAAGGATTTATGTAAACATGAATTCACTGAGTCTTCATGAAAACCTTGTTTCCATTTTATAAGATAGGGCAATGAAGTTTAAATCAGTTGGGCTACAAGGTCAGGTTATGCCACTGCATGTAGATGACAGAGTTTAATTTCAAAGCTGAGTCTTTCTAACTCCAAAGTTTTTACTCCTACTAGGATGCCCTTGGTAGCAACCTTCCTAAGGCCTTTCTGATGGTTAAGCCCCCAACCCACTGTCAGGCCCAGCTCAGGTAGCTTCCTTGTGCACTCTTTTCCCCTCCAGACTAATGGACCCAAGAACCCAGTTACCTGGCTTCTCATATGGATAGCTACTTATTCTCACTCTTTCTTTTGTGGGAACTTCTATTAAACTAACTGTGGGATAAATTCCAGTCTCTCAACTCCTACTTCTCTTCTTTATCTTTTTGAAGGTTTCCTGCAGGGACACCAATGAAAAATAAAAACAGTGCAAAAATATCTGTATAAGGGTAACCTCTGGTTGGTTCTTCTTGACTTTCTTCTGGGAATGTGGTGACCAACTGATCCCAGTTTGCTTAGGACTTTTTAGTTCTAACACTGGAAGACTTGTGTCCTGGGATCTCCTCAGTCCTGGTCAAACCAGAACAGCTGGTCACCCTAACTGGGCAGGTAAATGGACAAGCTCTTGGAGGATGGGCTTGGGACATGAGGGGATTATAAATGAGCTTCCTAAAATAGAACACAAATTGCATGTTAATTAAAGAGAGGTTGCAGTCATGCTGCTAGTAAATGGCAGAACCAGGTTTCAAACCCATGCCTGGATAAATCCAAGTTAAACGTGCTGTGCCCTTGATGGCTCCAGAGAAAACTCTCCCAGGGCAAGGTGTCAATAGATTATCAAAAATATTGTGATCTAGAAAAGGACAGATATTCATGGGTCTAAATACCCTCAAGTTAGCAAAAAACTTCCTTGTAATAAGAGATTCCCAGAGTTAACATTTTCAGGCATAGTCTGACCAGTATAAATTAACACTTTTAAATCTGTTCTTCTAAATACCGTATCTTTATCCATATAGCCTTAAGATATAGGCATACCTTTGAAAGGGCACCACATCACTCTTGACTATGGAGTCTGAGATAAGTTGGCACCTTTTTTAACACTTCAACTAATATTAATCTGGGTACCTGCTATTTGTATTTTTCTCCCCCCTCTATTGTTTCTGAAAGTCTGAAAATACACCTGTAATTTTTATTTTTTTGAATCAGGGTTTTACTCTGTTGCCCAGGCACATTAATGGCTCACTGTAGCCTGGAGCTCCTGGATTCAAGTGACGCTCCCACTTCAGCCTCCCAAGTAGCTGGGACTACAGGCATGCACCTCAATGATCAACTAATTTTTTAATTTTTTTCTAGAAATGAGGTCTTGCTACATTGCCCAGACTGGTCTCGAACTTCTGGGCTCAAGCAATTCTGCCTTGGCCTACCAATGTTCTGGGATTACAGGCATGAGCCACTGCACCCAAAAATTACATTAAATTTCTAAATGTTTGCATTCTAGATTCTGTGTTTAGTGTTCTATCTATGTATGTAAGCTAAGTTTGTTATCATTGAAGTGACACCTCAAAATAATAGCGTTACCAATTCGAAACAATAGTATATTCTTTGAAATTATAATTTGTATGATTTGGAAGTTACTCGCTATTGGAATATGGCAAGAACAAATAAAATTGTATGTGAATTCCTTAGAAGTTATATTTTGCTGTTAAGAAACATTGATTTCCTTCTTGTTATAATAATAGCAATTAAACTCTCCAGTTATCCAACTATTTCAACTGGGAAAAGAATAACAAAGCAATATGAGCTTGAGTGTGCTGTGATGCAGTCTTACATGTATCTTGAAAAATATTTCTCATTTCAGTTTTTCTTGCAAGTAAAAACGTGGCTAAGCACTTTACATAAATTATCTTATTTGATCTTAACAACAAACCTGTAATGATCATTTAATTTAGTATAGTGCTTGCTATGAATCAAGCACTATTTTAAATACTTTACATGAATTATCTTATTTAATTATCATACTATTTCTAGTAGAAAAGATAGTAGTTAGGAACACTTTCTAAACCTAGCTAAGGTGGCTTAAACTGGTGAAAGTACTTATTGATTCATAAGAAATCCTGAAGCAGGCCTTACCAGAGCTGAAATATATCCCAAAGGACCCAGTCTCATTTGATGCATTCTCTCTGCCAACTTCAGTGAGTCATCAGTGCACTGTAGGATTGCTGCAACAGGCCCAAACATCATGTCTTCCTACAACAGCATCCACAGCAGGAAGCAAAAGAGGAAGTAGCAAAGGGCCTTTTCTTTCATTTTCAGGTAGGAAAATCCTTTCTAGTCATCTCAACACTTCCTTTTTCAACTCATCGATTAAAAGTAGGTCATACCAACACCCTCCCCTTCCAGGGAAGCTAGGAAAGTGAATACCTGGCAAAGGAAGATAGGGTTGCCTTGATGAGCTTAACAGAATGGTTCTTAAACTTTTTGGTCTCATAATTTGTTTTCACTCTTAAAAATTATTTAGGACCCTAGAGAGCTTTGTTTATGTGGGTTATCTTTATTGATATTTACCACATTAAAAATTAAAACATATATTTTGAAAATATCTATTAATTTATTAAGAATAACAATAAAATGCATGTTAACATTCGAATATTTTTTTTTACTAAAAAATAGCTGTTTTTCAAAACAAAATGTTAACAAGAAAAATGGCACTGTTTTATATTTTTGTTTGTTTGTTTGTTTGGAGTCAGAGTCTCACTCTGTCACCCAAGCTGGAGTGCAGTGGCATAATCACAGCTTACCGCAGCCTCAACCTCCTAGGCTCAGTCTCCGCAGTAACTGGGACTAGAGGTGTATGCCATCACACTCAGCTAATGTTTTTTACTTTTTGTAGAGACAAGTTTCCACTATGTTGCCCAGGCTAGGCTGTTCTCGAATTCCTGAGCTCAAGCAACCCTCCTGCCTTGGCCTCTCAAAGTTCTGGGATTACAGGCATGAGCCACCATGACCAGCTTGTTTTATGTTTTGTACATCTCTTTAATGTCTGGCTTAATAGAAGACACTTGGATTTTCATATCTGATTCTGTATTCAATCTGTGGTGATATTTTTGGGGGGTTGAAGTATATGCAGAAAATTCAGCCTCAAGATATTTTTAATAGCTTTGAGGTAATTGTGAATATTCTTCTTCTTTGATACTGTACCCAAACTCACCAAGTGGTAGTTTCATAAAGGTTAATTGCAACATGGAATCTGAAACCAGATTGTCCCACTTTGGTTCATTAGACTCTGTTGATTTCTTTTGCTGTTTGAAGGGGTCTTTGATCCATGCATGATTTTATGACATCATGTATTAGTCATTTGGAACTATTGGTTCTTTGAGTTATACATATCTTCCAAATATTTTGTTACAAGATATAAATATCACATTAATCAATATCACCTCTGATCATTGCAAAGGTCTTAACATGTTGGGTAGTTATCAAGTTCTCAATGGTGAATACAAATTCTCTAAAATTATAATTTTTAATTGAAAGCCCATATCTCACTGTGGCAACAAATAATATCAGTTGTTTTCTTTGAAGTGTGAGGTTCATATTGAATGCCAGATACCTAAGACTGAATAACCATGGCTTTTTGGTTGTTCTATTAAGTCAAAATCATGTGCCATGATAAAAGTGCCTTGTTCAGTTAATAACTCAAACAATTTTACACATTACCTTTCCTAAAGACAACCTTAGTCCTTTGATATGCCTAGAAGTGCCTCAGGCCTTCTCATTTCATCACACACAAAACATTTAAAAATTGTATAATCAAGGGTCAATATTTAATAGACATTTTATTTCATTATAGAGATGTGGGGTATAATTGAGGCTTAACTACATAAGTAGGCTTCATGCAGGTGAAGTCTGGGCTTCCCGCTGGCCCTCACTCCCCCTGATAGTGGACCAGTTACCCTTTGTGTTGTCATGTGCCCTCAACTCTCCTCCCTCCCATCCTCTCTTAGCAGTGCCCAGTGACTGCTGATCCCTCCCTTGTGCTAATGTGACTAGGGTTCAGGGCCCTATAAGTGAGAACATGCAGTATTCAGTTATTTATTGCTGTAATAGATCACATAGAATGATGGTATCCAACTCCATCCAATGTGCCAAAGTCCATGATTTTGTTCTTCTTTATGGCTGCTTAATACTTTATCATGTATCTATACCACATTTTCTTTATCCAGTCCACTTTTGATGGGCAATAGGGTTGGTTCCATGCTTTTGCTATTGTGAATAGTGCTGTGATAAACATATGAGTAGCAGGTGTCTTTTTCATAGAGCAATTTATCTTCCTCTGGGTATATTCCCAGAAGAGGAATTGCTGGATCATATGGAAAGTCAAATTTTAGGTTTTTTTAAGGAATCGCCATACCACTGTCTATAAAAGTTGGACTAGCTTGCGCCTGCCAACTGTATAGGAGCATTCTCTTTTCAACACACCATGCCACATCTGTTGTTTTATTAATGATAGTCATCCTTACCAGAGTTAGGTGGTATCTCACTGTAGTTTTGATTTGCATTTACCTGATGATTAGTGAGGCTGAGCATTTCTTCATATGTCCATTGACTGCTTGTATGTCTTCTTTTGAAAAATATTTATGTCCCTTGTCCACTTTTTAATGGGGTTGTTTTTGTCTTCTCACTTCATTTGAGTTCCTTGTAGATCTGGATGTTAGACCTTTGTCAGATGTATGATTTGCAAATATTTTCTCCCATTCTGTGGTTTGTCTCTGTACTCTCCTAATGGTTTCTTCTGTTTGCATGGTTTTTCAGTTTGATGAGTTTCTACTTGTCTATCTTAGCTTTTATTTGGGGAACTTGGTCAAGAATTCATTGCTTACTCTGATGTGCATAAGGGTGTTTCTTACATTTTCTTCTAGAATTCTTAAAATGTGAGGTTTCACATTTAGATCTTTGATTCATTTTGAGTTCATTTTAGTATATGGTGATAGGTAGGGTTCCAGTTTCATTCTTCTGCATGTAATCAGCCAGTTTTTCCAGCATCATTTGCTGAATATAGTCTCTTTTCCCCAGTGATTGTTACTGGTGGCTTCGTCAAAGGTGAGTTGGTTGAGAGACCAAGTTTTTGCTTCTGGGATCTCTTTCCTGTTCTGTTGGTTTATGTGTCTATTCTTGTACCAGTAGCCTTGCAATAAAGTTTAAAGTCTAGAAGTGCGATATCTCCCACTTTGTTCCCTTTGCTAAGGATTGTTTTGACTATCCATGCCCTTTTTTTGTTTCCACATGAATTTTATGTCTCCAGGTCTGAGAAGAATGATGTTTGTAATGTGATGGGTATTGCACTGAATCTGTAGAGTGCCTTGGGTAGGATGGACATATTGATAATCCATGAGCAGGAAATATTTTTTCATTTTTTTCCGTATCATTCTTGAATTCTTTGAGCAATATTTTACAATTCTCACTGTAAATGTCTTCAACTTCTCTGGTTATGTGAATGCCCAAGGTATTTCATTTTTTTGTATGGCTATTGTGAATAAGATTGTGTTTTTTATTTGGTTCTCTGCCTGCTTGTTGCTGGTATATAGAACTGTAACTGTCTTTTACACGTTGATTTTTTTTTTTTTTAATCCCCAAACTTCACCAGTCATTTATCAATGCAAAGAAACTTTTGACAGACTCCCTTGGGTTTTCAAGGAATAGAATCATAAAATAAACATAGAGAAAACTTTCTCTTTTCCAATTTGAATACCCCTGATTTCTTTCTCTTGCCTGATTATCTGCCTAGGACATCCAGCACTATGTTGAACAGTATGGATGAGAGTAGCATCCTTGTCTTGTTCCCATTCTTAGGGAGAATGATTCCAGTTTCTGCCCATTGAGCAAAATGTTGGCTGTGTATCATAGATGACTCTTACTCTTTTAAGGAATGTTTCTTTTATGCCTAGATGCTCAAGGGTTTTTATCATGAAGGGCTACTGGATTTTGTCTAATGCTTTTTCTGCATCTAATGATATAATCATGTGGCTCGTGGTTTTACATCTGTTAATGTACTGGATTACATTTATGGTCTTGCAAATGTTGAACCAGTCCTGCATCTCAGGAATGAAGCCTACCTGGTCATGGTGGATGATATTTGAGATGTGTTGTTAGATTCAATTTGTTAGAATCTTGTTGAGATATTTTTGCATCTATGTTCATCAAGGAGATTGGCCTGTAATTCTTTTTCCTTTTTGGGCCTTTGCCAGGTTTGAGTATCAGTGTGATGTTAGTGTCATAAAATGATTTGGGGAGAATTCTATCTTTCTCAATTACCTGAAATACTTTTGATTAGATTGATATCAGCTCCTCGTATGTCTTATAGAATTCAGCTGGGAAATCATCAGGTCCAAGGCTTTTTTTGGTGAGGAGATTTCTTAAGACTAAGTTGACTTCTTATGACTGAGTTGATTTCTTGGATTGTTATCTGTCTGTTTGGAGTTTCAGTTTCTTCTTGTTGTGTGATGTCAGAAAGTTCTCCATTTCCCATAGGTCATCAAGTTTATTTGCATCCAGGTGTCATAGTAATTTCTGATAATCTTTTTTATTTCTTCAGGATGTTACAATTTTTTTTTTCATTTCTGATTGTGTTTTATAGGGCTTTCTCTCTCTCTTTTTCTTGGTCATTCTAAGGGCCCATCAATCTTGCTTATCCTTTCAAAGAACCAGCTTTTAGTTTTGTTGATTTTTTTCTATGAAAATTTTGTCTTCTATGCCCTGCAATTGTGATTTTATCATGATGATCTGGATTCTTCTGCTGAAGTTATGATTTAGATGATTTTGCCTTTCCAGCTCCCTTAGGTGTGACGTTAGGCTGTTTACTTGTGATCTTCTGTGTTCTTGACGTGTGTATGCTTTCATGGCATCCTAGAGATTCTGATAAGAGATGTCTTTGTTTTCATGTGTTTCCAGGAATCTTTTTATTTCTGTCTTGATTTCTGTGTTGACCCAGAAGTTGTTCAGCAGCATATTGCTTTGTGTCCATGTTTTTGTGTGTTTTGGGGGGGATCTTGCTGATGGTGATATTTACTTGTATTCCACTGTGATCTGAGAAGATGCAGGATTTTATTTCAGTCATTTGGAACTTGTTTATGCTTTGTAGAGGTGGATCACTATGTGTCTAGAGGATGGTCCTCTCTTGTGATATTTTGTGGGTGTTCTCTGAATCTCTTGTGCTTGAATAGTCATGTCTTCTTGACTGACCTCATGGAATGCTTGTTTTGTGGTTTTCTCTGTTTCCCTTTCTACTTCAGAGACACCAATCAGGTATATATTTGGCTTCTTGACATAGTTTCGCATCTCTCAGAAGTTTTTCTGCTTCTTTTTGACCTTTTTTTTTTGACAGATTGGGTAATTCCATTTTTTAGTCTTCAAACTCTGAGATTATTTCCTCTGCATGGTTGATTCTGTTCCTTATGCTTGTTATTTTGTTATTGATTTGTAGGATGAGCTCTTTGTTTCCATTAATTCAGAATTGGCTTTTTTGAAATTGGCCAGCTCCACTTTTACTTCCTGTATGATTTCACTGAGTTTTGCTTCTTGTTTCTCTTGGTTCCTCTTCATTTTTGCCATCCAATCTCTTGGTCTCTGTGACTGTAATCTGAGGTAGGTTTTTCTGGGGGTTTTCCATTGTTGTGCTTTGATTACTGTTTTTTCAGTCGCTGGCTCTTTAGGACTCTGAGTGTTCAAGGCATTTCCATCTATTGGTGGCTGTGTCTCTATTCTCTGTCTTGAGAGAGGTGCCAGTCTGCTGCTCCATGCTGGCCATCTTTAGAAGTAATTTATTAAAAATTTTTGTTGTTTCTTCATCAAGGATATTTTTTGGGGGGAGGAGTATGTGATGATGATGAAGATCACATGGCTACTGATACGATTTGGTGCTTCTGCCTCAATTCATTCTAAAGTCTCAGCAGTTTTTCCCACTATTGCTTTTGTACCACAGTAAAAAAAGAAAAGGTAAAAAAAAAAAGCCTTAGCATTCTTACTAAAATATCGAATTTTTGCAGAATTGATGAAAAAAAGGGTCTCAGAAGCCCCCAAATGTCTGAGAACTACATTTTGAAAACTGCTGTCTTAGATCATTAATAGATTACCTCCTAAAATTGGACAAGCAGCTGTCCACACCAATTCAGGTTCTATGATCAAGGAAAATGGAAGAATATCTGTTGTGTAGATATCCACTGCATGCAAGACAAGTCTGAGTTCTGAGACAGCAGGCCTGGGATTCAGCTCCAGGACTGTATGACTCTTTAGTGCTGACTTTTAATTACTCATTTGTTCTGTCTTCCAGGAAGTATTACCACTTCCTAGTCCATAAAGCTAGTCTCTGATCCATCACTCCACACACTTTTCCTGGAATCATTTTCACAATTTCTACAGAATACCTTGCCACCTTCAATTCTTGCACTCAACTCATTCATTCTCCAGATATATGCTACTCCTTGCTGTTCACATTGTTTTCCACTCACAGAGGAACATTTCTTCATTACTTTCTGTTGAAACCCTACCCAGACCAAAAGTCACCTCTTTCATGAAACCTTCCCAGTTCCTCTTTTCAAGTTAATCTGTCCCTCTTTTGTGACCTCCTATTATTATAACATTGATTGTACTTTGCTGTGTGTTGGATATAGTCATGTCTATGCCTGCTTCTCCTGCTAAATTTCATTAAGGGTCAGCCTACAACTTTCCTCACCTCTATGTATCATGCTACTTCTAGCAGAGGTCTTGAAACCACATAGATGTTCACAACTGTTTTTTGGGTGGAATTTTATCAATAGAGTATTCTGATACAAAGAGTATGGGGCATATTGCTGAATGCCTGGGTCGACTTAGTTTTTATTGGCTACACATAATAGAGGAAAATTAGGGTTGGCTTTGATACATATTCATAACTAACTTGATATACGTTTGTCTTCTGGGAGTTTTGCATAATCAGATGTAACAGAGAACCATAAATGCTGCTTCTTTTATTGTATTTTATATTTTTATGGTCTTTAATGTGGTATTTTTCCTTCATATCAGTGTGCATGATAAAATGAAAGATCATTTTTGAATGTAATTCTTGCCTGACTCAGACTCTTTGAGGTGGTTGATATGAAAATTTGGCACAGGTGTGCAATTCTTCTGTTAATTTAAGCTACTTTATCAAACTCAATGCCTGATGCAAATGAAAAACCCTAAATTTAATTTTTTTCAAGTTACTAAAATGAAAGTGCATTAAAAATAAAGCTCTATCTAACTTATTTCTCCTAAATGTTTGATAATGAAACTTGGTGATTAACTTGAAAACCTGTAGTAGCATAACTGGAAATTGGAAGTGGCAGAGTTTATACTACCATGACTCTAAAAAGCATTTATCAGTACAAGTGTAAGGAGGTCTCCTCACTCTGCACTATTACACAGGGGCTCTGTGGAAGTAATGAGCCACTGAGATTTAGGGAATGGTAAACTTATTTCTAGTAGCTTTTGTTGAGGCATAATCTACATGTAGTAAAACTCATACCTTTCAAGGTACATTTCTATGAGCTATGAAAAACACAGTTGTGTACACATCACCATAATCAAGATAGCGAATGGTCTCATTACCTCAAAATGCTCCTTGTTGCGTCTTTGTGCTTAAGCCCTCCCCAACACCCAGCCCTTGCACTCACTAGCCTGTCTTCTGTCCCCAAATTTTGCATTTTCCAGAAGGTCATATAGATTAGATCATACAGTATATAATTTTTGTGTGTCTGACTTCTTTTACTTAGCATAATGTATTTCAATTTCATCTATATTGAAGTAGGTATTTAGTAGTTTATTATTTTTTATTGCTGAGTAGCACTTCCATTGTGTGGATATACCACAATTTGTCCACTGTGCAGTTGAAGTACATTTGTTCCTAGTTTGGGGTTATGAATGATGCCACTATAAATAGTTATGTACAGGGAGTTGTGAAAGTTTTCATTTTACTTGGGCAAATATCTATGAGTGGGACTATTGGGTCATGTAGTATATTTAAGTTATATTGTGTTAAAATTTATAAAGAAAATTATATATTCTTATAAAGTATTATTTCATATAAAAACTATATCCGTTTATGGTTTGTTTTCATTTTTTATTTTTATGTTTTGTGGAGATGGGCTTTCACCTCTGTCACCCAGGCTGGGGTGCAATCATGTGATCATAGCACACTGCAAGCCTGCATTTGTGAGCTCAAGTAATTCTCCTGCCTCAACCTCCAGAATAGCTGGGTCTATAGACATGTGCCACCACACCTGGTTAATATTTTAATTTTTTGTCGCCTTAGGATCTTGGTCTGTTGCCCAGGCTTGCCTTGAACTCCTGGACTCAAGTGATCCTCCTGCCTTGGACACCCAAAACTCAGGGATTATAGACATGAGCCACCACACATGACCTTATTTATGGTTTTTGAAGTGAGCAGAGTCACAGATCACCTAAAACAATAAATGATAGTGCGACTACCATTTGGTTTGAGTAGATATTATGGGGTAGTTTTTACATTTGTTCCAAGCTGGTTTTTAAATTAGTCAGCATTCCCTGGACACCGACCCATGTTGCAGCCAAGCAGAAGGCCAGAGACTGCAGGATGGGGGTAGGATTGAGGGAGCAACCAAAAGATGATATCAGTGTGACCATAGATAATCCACAAAGTAGATAACAAGCATACAGACAGTCAATTGGAGCCTACAATATTCTTAGAGTGACAATTTCCCTATTTTATTTGCACAGAACATTGATTTTTTTTTCTGCGTACAATATGAATCAGAACTATCCCCATTCTTTAAGGTGAAAATATGAATTTTGATTTTTCTCGAAAGTCCTATTCCAACTTCCCCCTCATCCAAGTCAATCAGCAAATGTCCAAGTGCCCACTCTTTTTCTTTACATATTGCTAGTTACTAGCGGAGAATTTGGTGTGTGAAAAATGCTGTTTGTCTTTCGGAAGCCTTACTTACTCTGTTCAGAAGAATGAGGCTTATATATAAAGAATAGAGAGTAACATCAGATAATTCCTGATTGTAGGCTAAAGTGAGTGGACAAGAGCATGAGAGTTTTAGGAACCCAAGAAGGAAAAAGTCCTAGGGTAAGACAGTTGAGAAATTGGAAGTAAGTGACATCAAAGTGGTTATCACCTGGATTGGAACCTTCTTGCCTCTGTTGTGTTCCACAGTACCTAACACGGCCCCTGAACTTAACAGATGCTTACAAAAGACATGATAAGCCAGGAGAGTCAATGGTGGAAGTTCCAATCCAAAAGCTAGTAGACTTGAAACACAATAAGAACTGATGTTTCCATCTGAGTCAAGTTGACACATAAAATTAACTATAATACTAGTCATTTATATCCTCCTAAGTATGAATTCTAGAAAAACACTTGCACATGTGCACGTGTACAAAAATATTC
The DNA here is from genome assembly GCF_000164805.1 of Carlito syrichta. Classification (NCBI taxonomy): domain Eukaryota; kingdom Metazoa; phylum Chordata; class Mammalia; order Primates; family Tarsiidae; genus Carlito; species Carlito syrichta. The sequence goes on from NW_007258428.1 coordinate 547,410, forward strand.
AGAGCAGCATAATCCATAGTATTAAAGAACCAGAAATGAAACATATGTTCATCAGCAGTAGAAAGGATGAGTAAATTGTGCTGTATTTATTCAATAAGAATGAAAATGAATAATCTGTAGACATACACTTCAATATGGTAATATATAAAATACCACGTTTGCTTTAAAAAAAAGCAAGACAAGAATACGTGCTGTTTTTATAAAGTTTGTTTATAGAAGGCTCAAGGTGAAGCACAATTATTTTTTTTTTTTTGAGTTGGAGTCTCACTCTGTCGCCCAGACTGGAGTGCAGTGGCCACTCCCGGCCACCGCAGCCTCGACCTGCTCTGGCGATCCTTCCGCCTCAGCCTTCCAAGTAGCTGGAACTACAGGCGCGCACTACCACGCCCGGCTAATTTTTTGATTTATTGTAGAGATGAGGTCTCGTCAAGTTACCCAGGCGGGTCTCAAACCTGCGGGTTCAGGCAATTCACTTACCTCAGCCTCCCAAAGCGCGGGATTACAGGCTGAGCCACTGAACGCAGCAAGATATTTCTAATACAAGCATCTAAACATAGTGGATCTTTCTTCCTCCCTTCCTCCCTCCCAGACAGGTAGTATCTGTCCATTATTTATTCATTATTTATGAAATGACATTTTTGGAACTCTGGTGTGCTTCATTAGACCCCGTTGGAAGGGTCTTTCCTCAGTACTTACTAGCTGTCATTTGGCTCTGCAATTTCCTCATCTGTATATTAGTGGTGATTCTGGCGCTACTCCAAGGGTGGTAGTTAAGATTTGATGTAATGATGATTTCAAAAAGCTTCACCTGGGCCTAGGACAAGGTAAGCTTTCAATGACTGCAAGTTAGCTTTGCTATAATCCTCCTCCTATACTCAAGGATTCCACTGCTCTAGGGGTCTTCTTGATCATCTTTTGGGGTCTTCTGTTTCTTCTTAGGGATTCTCCCACTTTGCAAGCCAAGTTCAAATGTTTAGGTGTTCCCCGCATATTTACAGCCTGGAAGTTGGAAGGGGCAGCCCAAGAACCCCTTTTAGTCTGGCTGGCAATGAAATAATTATAATACTTTTGAAAATTGTAATTATATAAAATTAAGAATTCTAGTATCTCTTTTAAAGGTGCCATATCTACCAGTGCCATATCTACCAGGACTGTGTTTCCTCAGGGCACCGATTGGCTGGGGCTGAGAGATGGCTGCATATTTTTTCCAGGGTGTGCAGTCCCCAGTTCTCCACCATCTACAGTCTGGTCACTTCTCTCACATCCACACACTCAGTCCCTGTGGTCAGATGGGTTTGCAGTCCTTGCTTTTCCTAACTGAAAAGGCCTTTATTTATTGAGAACATGAGCTTGGGTTTTTGCTATCATAGATTTTTACTTTTGATTTTTTCAGAAGATTTTGAATCTCTTTTCACTTGTTAGAGAAACTTTTTTTTTCCCCCTGCAGCAGGTTTCTCTTTGTACTCTCCAAGAACAGCTTGCTGGCTTGCAAAAAAGAAGAAGCCGAGATCTTTGGGGAGCTGTCAGAAAGAGCAGATGCAGCCCCAGCATGGTGCTCCTGATCCCCGCAAGTGGCACCGAAACACTTTATTTGTCAAGAGGAGGACAGAGAACTTCTCTTCTCTCCACGCCTCAATTTGCATTTTATTAGGCACCCAGTAGGATGGTTTGTAAATCGCCATCTTCACTCACAGATCTCTTTATCACCCCCCAACCTACCAGAGGGCAAAACACAAGATGTTAAAAACAGGATGGTGTTAAAAGGAATCAGAAAACGCAGCTCAAAGCTGTGAATTTTCTTTTACTTCAAAAAGTGCCTTTTGTTTATAAGACTTCTAAAGGAAATAAATGATCTCTGCCAAGATACATGGAGGTAGTACAAGGCTCAGTTGAAGAAGAGAGATGGGGAGGGGGCAGAGACACTAGGGTTCTACATTTAGCACCTCCATTTGCTGACTAATTCCTCAGACATGAATGACTCCATGCTTAGCCTCAGTTTCCTTATAACTTTTTTCATGGAGTTGGCTTGAATATAATAGAGCAAAGCATGGAATTTTCCTGGCCAGCTCTATGTGCCCATCTCCCCTTCATCTTTGCAATTTCCCTTCCCCAGGGTTCCTATATTAAATTCTGCCTCAGTGAGCAATAGGAAGACCATACCTTCCAAAGAGCTTTGATTTACTTCTTAAGCTCTGTTGATACTATTATTTTAATTATTCTAGAGAAAACTTGCTCTTGAAATAAGAAAAAAATACAATTCACTTGCCCCAACCCCACCAGAATTGTATTAACTGAAAGGCAAGAAGCTACTGTATGCAATTATGATTACTTTCAATCAGGGACATATCCCGGATTGTCTTTTGAAACATGAAAGAAAAACCAAATTGTATTTGGTTGAGTTTGTTTTAAATATACATTGTGGAAAGTGAAAAACCTATGTGTGGTATATATGACACTTCCCTTGGTTTCAGAATAACCTGGTACCTGGCCATTCTCCAGCTGCTTCACTACAATGCAACACAGCTGTCTCAATACAAACACAGTTCAGCTTGCTTTCAATACAATTTGGGTTTAAAAAGCAAAGCTATCTGTTCATTACTAAGAGGACAGGGCAATAGAATTGAATTTTGGGATCCAAGTCCAATAACTTCTTGTATTTTCTTAAATATAAGAAAGACATCATTAAAATAAAAACCTTCCTGGTTTTATTTTCACAGGTATGTGGGAGCTAGATTTTCTCTTTCTTTTTTCCAGAATGTTGACAAGAGATGAACTGTTGATTTGCTCCCAATCTTTCCTTTGCTAAATCCTGAGATTAGATCTTCCAGATCCCTAGAAGTTTTAAGTCAGTCATCTCTGAGTATCTCTTCCAGGTCTATGGTTCAGTGATGCTCCAAAAGATTTACTATGTAGGCTAGGGAGTGCTATATCTCTTTCTATGCTTTTCTCATGATGCCTGTTACCATGGAGTAAAAACCATCTCCCCTGCTGTTACTCACTTCCTCTGTTGTAAATCCCTTAACACCATGTAAGAGCCTCAATTCAGCACTTGATATTCTTCACTGTAACTATCTGTTTATGTATCTCTTGCCTATGAATTTCCTGAGGGCAAAGATCAGGTCTCATCCACCTTTTTCTCCTGACACTTAGCACCATGGCAAGAACTTTGACAAGTTCAGTACTTTGTTGAATGGAATATCATGAATGAATGTGGTGCCTGATGCAGTCAAAGGTACAGACCACCTTTTTCTATACATACACACATATCTCCAATATGGATAAGTGTTTGGCTAAACAGGGAAAGACCATCCATTTTCCAGCTATTTGGCTGTTTGCTACTGGGGAGGGGCTAGTGAGACAGACGGTTAATGGAATAGGCAGGGTCCAATACATAAAAGAACTTGCAAGCAACAACTGCAATAACAACAGCAATAATTGGATTTTGTTAGTTTGTTTTGTTCTAACCATGGTTCTGGTTAAAAAACAAAGAAACAAAAACAATAAAACTGCCCCCAGCATCATTTATCTCATTCTTTATCAAGGTAAAGGGATAAGGGAAGGGGATTTACCTTTATCATCAATAATAACCCTCAGATGTACAGACTTCACCCTCTTGGCTGCTGACACTACAAGAAGGGTTGTCCACATCGTTGTATACTTGGGGAAAAGGATTGAACAAAACTTCGGGTCTAATTAGCCCTCAGGCAAAAATAACTGGCTACTGGCAAAGGCATGTACTTTCCTTCAGAAGCTAGGGGTAAGTTAGACAGGAAGAGCTTCTGAGGCTATGATTCTGGAAGCTGCTTACTCAACCGAGATTGGGAACGTTGTGGGCTTCCCATTCATCTCCCATAGCGAATGTCCCTAGTAGGGTCCTCTGCTGAAATGATTCATACTTCTGTGGCCCTTATATGTTAAATCCTCTTCCTTTAGACCTTCCTAGATATCTCTTCTCTCATTTTTTTCCTTTTCTGTCTAAGCTCTGTCTTCTACCCAGGGAAATCTTTTACTGTTAGAGATGATAAACAAATCTTTGCTCTTGTTCATAGTATTTTCCCCAAATATTTTTTTCCAAATATTTTTAATGCCCTCTAGTACTTTAAAATTTTATTTGAATTATGCATTTGGAAACCAAAACAACGAATATTGCTTTTTCTTTCTCTATTTTCTTTCTAATGTCACCACTCTCTCTTTACACAATAAGCACGGACATTTCTTAGCTGCCTTAATGTGAGTGGGAGCATGAAAAACCAGTAGAAAAAATACATAGTTATAGTTATAAAATGCCATCTTGCCAGGTCTTCTACGCTGTGGATCCTAGAGTTCACCCTATAGACAATGGGAAACCATAGACTTTTGAACAATGTAGCAACATGATAAAAGTTGACCTTGATGACTGACATATCTATTTGGAAGGCTTTGTTTGTCAACTCCTATTTTTTGTGAGCCTAGCTGTTTACAATATCATACTAGGAGTTACGGGGTTCGTGTGAAGTAGAACTTATCCATTAATAACAGGAATTTAATTAAGGCTATGCATAAGTCCCCTGGGAGGTATTATAGTTATTATAGGAGGAGTATTATAGGAGGAGGTAGAAGAAAGAGCTAGAGGCTTGGGAGGAAGACTTCATGAAGAAGTGGTCTATAAATTAAGCCTCACATGATGGTTGAGTAGAAACTTGACTGATAAGTGGAGTGGAGGAAGAGTGCAAAGGAAAGTGAGATGTTATAACAGGCATGTGCTTTATGCCCTCCTCAACATCCATTTTCCCTTCTACATTCCCATTAAACCCCAATCTTTTGGGGAGACCCACATAGGTTTAGAAAAGTTGATTCTGCTACTAGTTCAAGAAGTAGATTGTATGAACTAAGCTAAGTCATTCCTTCCCCCAGGTCTTGTTGATTACTTTGGAGAGGATTTTTGCTTGACATTGTGGGATAAACATCTCTCTTTCTCTGGTGTTTAGTGTGAGATGTGAGGCCAAGAACTGGTGAATCAGAAAAGCCGTCTTTAGACTGATACCAGTTCACAAAGTAGGGCATAATCAAAGGAAACAGAGGAAAGTAGCTGCAGAGATTGCTGGATTAAGCCCACCTGAAACTTACTCCATTTAAATTTGTCAGTTATACGATACAATAATGCCTTTCTGAGTTAAGTTTTCTGTTCCTTGCACATTAACTAAGAGAATTATTGGAAATATGCTGGCATATAATTGGAGATAATGAGTAGGTTCCTTGGAGAGGAAGTTCTAGATTGTGGAAGAAGAAAACAATGAGAAACTGAGATTTGTTAGTTGCAATGAGACAAAATCTGGAGGATCTTGAATGCTGGATCAAGGCACAGATGTGTGAATAGACATCAGTGACCTTGCTGGATAACAGGAAAAAGTTACTAAACATTTTAAGAAGACATAAGAATGAGACTAGCCACTAAAACTCAAAGTTATAAATCATATAATGAGCTTGGGGGAAGACTCCCATCTTAGTTTCCAGTTTCTCTTGTTCCCAGAAGGAGGACCCATAGGGGCCAATTAATGCCTCCCCAAGCCTTTATTTTGCCAGATATCATCTTTACACCAGGCTTCTGGAAATGCTCCCATAAAGTTTAAAAGTTGGAGTGTATAAGTTTATGTGTTTTCTTGTAAAATGCATTTGCTGTATTGCTTCTGCTTGAAATAAAATGTGTTTCCAAAGTTATAAATATGAAGTTTAGAGAAGAGCATATTTCTTGGTAGAAATTTATTCCCTGTGACACATTTTGAAGTTTGTTTTCCATTTTTCTTTATCTCTGTTCTTTCAGACGGTGTTTGTTTTTGCCATTATGCAAGATTTGCAGCCAAACACTCTATAGTGTTTGTATATTCTTCCTTAATCAGATAAGAAAATAACTCTAAGCTTTATCTAGAAATTTCCATTGTAAGTACAGTTTTAAATAAATTCAAATAACAACTATGAAAGAGACTAAACCTCAATAGGTGTGAACACACTTGTCCATAGAAAACACAAACTACGGGTAGGTAATGGATGATGCAATTTCACGTGAAATTTCAAGAACAAAGACTATGTAAGTTTTGCATTTTTTTCAGGTTATATTACTTAACAAGAAGAAATACGTTGCACTTTGTGATTGTGATTTATTGCATAACAGATTATTGCTTTCCAATGTGTGTTGCTGATTTTTATGATGAACTGTGTGATTTGCAAGCACCTGCCACCACAGACTGCTTAACATACCTGCATTGGACAGTGCTTTAGAGTAGTTTGGCTATGGGTGCCTCATAAAGGTGCTATTAGAGGATTTAGGTTGAAGATCTGAACATTAAATTTAGTTGACCAGTTGCATTTTAGCTTTTGGGAGTGAAATCAATGATCAAGTTGAATTTTCTGAGTCTTGTTGTTTTCTTCTCAATATAATTCCTGAATGCACTATTGGTATAAGAAAACACAAGAGATTTCCTTAAATCACTGAGTGATGGTCTAGATGGACCCAACAAACAGGGTTTGATTTTAGAAACCTGACCAGAATATGTATATGGAAAGCTATTTCCCCATCCTTCCAATCATTTAGTTACTGATAATAATACCCATTGAGAGTTTAGTTGGTTTCAGGAGCTGAGCTGTCAGTGCTGTTTCCAGCAGAGCCCAGAATCCTAAATTGGCTAGCAATCAAATTCTCAATTAGATCAGAGTATATGGATCCTCTCAAACAGAGAAACACTAGAGCCAGAAATCAAGAGATGTTATCAGATAAAATGATTCCTTGGGGGATTGCTTTTCCTTATCTACACCAGTATTTTTCAAGGGGTATATCATGTAATACAGATGTGTTTAAAAACACTTTAATGGTGACAAGTACCTCTTCCTGTTCTTCCACATTCTATTAATATTGCTTATCCTGATAAGTTTGTTATACACTCATAGATTTTTATTAGATTAATGCAGCATTCTTCAAAGTTTGTTTCACAGAATGCTACTCCTGAAAGATAGTCCAATAAGAAAATAGTGGGATCAGTTAAGTGTGGGAAACCACATAAATTATATGCCCTTCTTGGAGGTATTATTTTGCCACTAAAGACTCCAAGAAGTCCTGCAGTAAAGAGATTTAACTGTCCCAGGATAAACTTGGGAACTTGATCATAGAATAATTTTATGACATTTATGGTTATGTCTTTTCCCTTCTCCCTCTCTAGAAAGGTAAACACTATTGAGCATTGAAAAAGACAGGCAACTAGCAGCCTTAGTGGCTCTGTTTTGTTTGTTTGTTTGTTTTTTCCCAAATCAGAGTCTCACTCTGTCACCCAGGCTGGAGTGCAGTAGCATGCTCACTGCCACCACAGCCTCAACATGCTGAGCTCAGGTGATCCTTCCTCCTCAACCTTCCAGGCAGCTGGAACTACAGGTGTGTGCTACCATGCCTTGCTAATTTTTTTGATTTATTGTAGAGACAAGGTCTCACCAAATTGCCCAGGCTGGTTTCGAACCCCTGGGCTCAGGCAATCCTCTCACCTCAGCCTCCTAAAGTGCTGGGATTACAGGTATGAGATGCCAAGGCAGTTTACACAGGGAACCAGGAGTGCAAGAGTCTAATTTTTGCCAGCCTGTAATTCCGTCCATGCAGCATTGTTAAAGAAGTAAGGCATGTGAATATGCAGCTACATAATTTTATTTTCAACAATGACCCAACCAGAAATAACAGGAAAGGCAATGGGTACACCAGAAGGTGAGTACATGAGTCTTTTATCACTATGAGATCGACAAATTCACAAAACACAGTAAAACCTTTCTGGTTTTGTTCTCTTCCTCTACTCTACCCAGTTTTTTGACCAGTATCTCTCTTGGGCCTATCAGCAGTGCCAACTAGCTGGTGCCCCATTAGAAGTCTAGCAGTGAGTCATCTTTTCTCCATTAGATAAACTTATTTTTAAGCTTGATTACATATGTGCGTGAGTGCATGTTTGGGCATGTGCGCGCACACACACGTATTTTGATTCCTTATCATAATTTAGCCTGGTACTAACAATAGCAAACCTACTATGCAATATTGTTTTAGTAGCAGGATTATCATCTACAAGTGTTTCATTGTGTACTTTTGTGTAAATGGCCTGAAAAGCACAAGTAAGCGCAAATGTTCCTTCCCTGAAAGATTTAACACTCTAATTGAAGAAACAGAGACTCACATGAAAATGAAGTGACAGCCATCTTGTTGGGATGTTTAGTTTCCAATCAAGTGTTGCAAATTGAGTTAATGAGGAAAAGGCTTCCTAGAGGAAGTGGGATCTCAGCCAGAGCCGGAAAGAAACATGGGATTTTTTTTCCCTTTTATTTTTAGGTGACACATAATAATTGTAGATATTTACAGGATACAAAGAAATATTTTCATATGTTTATTCAATGTGTAATGATCAAATCAGAGTAATTAGCATATCTATCACCTCAAACATTTATCATTTTTTTGTGCTGTGAACATTCAAAATTCTCTTCTAGCTCTTAAAAAATATACACAAAATTATTGTTAAGCATATTCACCCTACAGAGCACATTCCTTCATCTAGATGTAACTTTGTATCTGTTAATCAACTTCTCCATTTCTTCTCCTTTCCCTACCCTTTCCAGCTTAATAACCAATTCTACTCTCTACTCTTATTAGCTCATTTAAAAATAGTATTCTGTGTATGAGTAGAAATATACAGTATTTATCTTTCTGTGGTTGACTTATTTCACTTAACATAATGTCCTCCAGTCTCATTCATGTTGCTGCAGATTACAGGATTTCATTCTTTTTTATGGCTTAATAGTATTCCATTGTGTTTATATACCATCTCTTCTTTATCTATTCATCTGTTGTTGGACACCTAGGTTGATTCCATATCTTGGCTATTGTGAATAGAGCTGCAATAAGTACGTGGTATAGGTATCCCTTCAATATACTTATTTCCTTTCCTTTGGATAAATATTCAGGAGTGGGCTTGCTGGATTGTATAGTAGTTCTATTTTTAGGTTTTTTATTTTGAGGAAACTTCATGCTGTCAACAGTGTATAAGAGTTCAGTTTTCTCTGCATCCTGGCCTGTATTTCAGTGTTTTGTTGTTTGTATGTTTTTGTCATTTCGTGTTCTTTTTTGTCTTTTTGATGACAGCCATTCTAAACGAGGTGAAATGATACCTTATTGTGATTTAGATTTACATTTTCCTGATGATTAGTGATATTGAGTATTTTTCATATATTTATTGGCCATTTGTATGTTTTCTTTAGAGAAATGCCTATTCAGATCCTTTGCCCATTTTTTAACTGCAATTTCTTTCTGTTAAGTTATTTGAATTTCTTGTATATTCTGGATATTAGTCCCATGTTGGATGAATAGCTTGCAAGTACTTTCTCTTATTCTACATGTTATCTCTTCACTCTTTGATTTTTTTCTTTGCTGTACAGAAGCTTTTTAGTTTGATATAGTCCCAGTTATCTAATTTTTTTGTTGTTGTTATCTGTGCTTTTGAAGTCTTATCTATAAAATCTTTACCTAGACCAACATCTAGAAACATTTCCTTTTTTTTTCTTTTTCTAGTAGTTTTATAGTATTGGGTCTTATGTTTAAGTCTTTAATGCATTTTGAGCTGATTTTTACATATGGTGAGAGATGGGGTCTAGTTTCATCCTTCTGCATAAAGCTATCCAGTTTTCCCAGCATCATTTATTTAAATGGTGTCTTATTCACAATGTGTATTCTTGATGCCTTTGATAAAAATCAGTTGGTTGTAAATACATGTATTTATTTGAGTTTTTAATTTATTTTCTTTGATCTGATCTTTATTTTTATATTTTAGAGACAGGATTTCACTCTGTCACCCAGGCTGGAGTGCTGTGGCATAAGAGTTCACTGCAGACTGGAGTGCTGTGGCATAAGAGTTCACTGTCACCCAGGCTGGAGTGCTGTGGCAAAAGAGTTCTGGGCTCAAATGATCCTCCTGCCTCAATTTCCCAAGTAACTAGTACTACAGGTTCATGCTACCACACCTGGCTATTTTTAAAAAAAATTTCTTTGTAGAAACAGGATCTCACTATGTTGCCTTGGTTGGTCTTGAACTCTTGACCTCAAATGATTCTTCAACCTTGGCTCCCCAAAGTGCTGGGATTACAGGTATAAGCCACTATACCCAGCCTTGTTCCAATGGTCTATGTGTCTGTTTTTATACCAATACCAAGCTATTTTGGCTACTATAGCTTTGTATGTTTTGACATCAGAAAGTGTGAAGCCTCCAGCTTTTTTTCTTTTTGCTCAGGATTACTTTGGCTCTTTAGGGCTTTTTGTGGTGCGATATACATTTTAGAATTATTTTCCCTATTTCTGTGAAGAATATTTTGGGACTTTGATAGAGATTTATTGAATCTGCAAATTGCTGTGAGTAATATGGTTATTTCCACAATATTAATTATTTCAATTCATAAATGTGGGATGCCTTCCTATTTTTTGGTGTCCTCTTCAATTTCTTTCATCAATGTTTTGTTGTTTTCATTGTAAAGAACTGTCATCTCCTTAGTTAACTTTATATCTAAGTATCTTAATTTTTATAGTAGCTATTATAAATGGAATTGCTTTCTTAATTTTTTCAGTAAGTTTATTATTAATACAGAGATGGTACTTATTTTTGTATGTTGATTTTATATCCTACAACTCTACTAAATGTATCAGTTCTAAGCATTTTTGGTAAGATCTTTAGGTTTTTCTAAATACAAAATTATGTAGTCTGAATAAGGGGACAATTTAACTATCTCTTTTCCAGGATAAATATCTTTTATTTATTTCTCTTGCTTAATTGCTATAAGAGTGGTGAAAAATGTGCATCCTTGTCTTATTCTAGCTCTTAGAGGAAATGCTTCCCATTTTTCCCCATTCATGTTACTGTGGGTTTGACATATATGACCTTTATTGTACTGAGGTATGTTTCATCTACACCCAATTTGTTGAAAGTTGTTTTTTTAAGTCATAAAGTAACACTGAATTTTATCAAATGCCTTTTCTGTGCCTATTGAAATCATTGTATGGTTTTTGTCCTTCATTCTGTGACAAGATGTATCACATCTATTGATTTGCATATATTTGAAACATGCTTGCATTCCTGGGATAAATAAATATCACTTGATGGTGGTGTACTGTATTTTCAGTATGTTGTTGGATTGCTTTGCTAGGTTTTTGTTGAGGGTTTTTGTATCTATATCATCAAGAATATTGGCTTGTAGTTTTTTTGTTGTGTTTTGTCTGTTTTTAGTATCTGGTTAATGCTGAAAATTAGGAATAGTTCCCTCCTCTTCAGTTTTCTGGAATAGTTTAAGAAAATTAGCTTTAGTTCTTTAAATTCTTAGACAAATTCAGCAGTAAAGCCATCAAGTGCTAGATTTTACCTTGTTGAGAGAATTTTTATTTAGTAATTCATTACTTGTTATTGATTTTTTAAGGTTTTCTATTTCTTCTTGGTTCAGTCTTTCTAGGTTATGTGTCCAGAAAATTGTTCATTTCCTTTAGGTTTTCTAACTTGTTTGCATATAGTTGTTCTTAATAGTGTCAAGTGATCCTTGGTATTTCTGTTTGTATCAATTGTAATGTCTCTTTTTTTTGTTTCTGATTTTATTTATTTGAGTCTTATCTTTTTGTTCATAGTCTAGCTAATGTTTTGTCGATCTTATTTATCTTTTAAAAAAAATAGCTTTTTGTTTCATTGATCTTTTATGTATTTTTTCCTATTGTGTTTAGCTCTGATTTGATTTTTTTAAAGATATGGGATACAATTCAGGACTAGGTAAACAAGTCGTCATCGTACAAGTAAAGTTTGGGCCTCCCTTTGGACCCCACTTTGCCTGGTTTGAGATCAGGTACCCTTATTGATGTGTCTCCCCTCCCTCCCCTGGCAGTGTCCTGCTATTGCCAATTCCTTTCTTATAGTATTATGGTAAATGTTCAGGGTCCGCTTATGATTGAGAACATGTGGTACTCTGTTCTTTGTTTCTGAGATAGATCACTGAATCTGATATAATCTAAATCCATCCAAGTTGCTGTGAAGTCCATATGTTTGTCCTTTTTTAAGAATGCATAATATTTCATTGTGTACATGTACCACATTTTTATTATCCAGTTTGGTTTCGATGGGCAGCATGGTTGATTCCATGTTTTTGCTATTGTGAATAGTGCTGCAATAAACATTGTGTGCAGGTATATTTTTTGTAGAATGATTTTAGTTCCTGGGGATATATTCCCAGTAGGTGGATTGCTGGGTTATATGAAAGGTCAATATTTAGTTCTATTAGAAATTGCCACACTGTTTTCCAAGGAAGTTGCACTAGTTTGCATTCCCACCAGCAGTGTAGAAGCCTTCCTTTTTCTCTGCATCCTTGCCAGCATCTGTTGTGTTTTGTTTTATTAATGATGGCCATTCTTACTGGGGTTAGGTGGTATCTCAGTGAAGTTTTGATTCGCATTTCTCTGATGAGTACTTTTTCATGGGTCTATTGGGTGCTCATATATCTTCTTTTGAGAAGTGTCTATTCATGATTTTTGCACACTTTTTTTGTTGTTGGGAAACTTTTTATTTATGTATTTATTTACTTATGTATGTATGTATTTATTTTATTTTTATTATAAAGATGTGAGGTACAATTCAGACTTAAGTATACAAACATTGATTATGCAGGTACCCTTGATGATGAGGTATGCCCCTCCCTCCCCTAGCAGTTTCCCACTATTGCCAATCCCTTTCTTATAGTATTATAATTGTTCAAGATCTGCTTATGAGTGAGAACCTATGGTACTCTGTTCTTTGTTTCTGTGATAGATCACTGAATATGATTGACTCTACATCCATCCAAGTTGCTGCGGAGTCCATATGTTTGTCCTTCTTTATGGTTGCATAGTATTCCATTGTGTATATGTACCACATATTTTTATCCAGTCCAGGTTTGATAGACAACATGGTTGGTTCCATGTTTTTGCTATTGTGACTAGAGCTGCAACAAACATACACGTGCAGGTATCTTTTTTGTAGAATGACTTGAGTTCCTCTGGGTGTATTCCTAATAGGAGAATTGTTGGATCATATGAAAGGTCAATTTCTAGTTCTTTCAGAAATCGTCACACTGTCTTCTAAAGATGTTGCACTAGCTTGCATTCCCACCAGCAGTGTAGAAGCATTCCTTTTTCTCCACAGGCTCGCCATCATCTGCTGTTGTTTGTTTTATTAGTGATGGCCATTCTTACTGGGGTTAGGTGGTATCTCAATGTGGTTTTGATTTGCATTTCTCTGATGACTAGTAAGGCTGAGCACTTTTTCATGTGTCTGTTGGCTGACTGTATATCTTCTTCTGAGAAGTGTATAGTCATATCTTTTGCCCACTTTTTTATGGGGCTGTTTGTTTCTTTCCTTTCAGCACATTTGAGTTCTTTGTAGATCCTAGATGTTAGGTCTTTGTCAGATATACAGTTGGCAAATATTTTTACCCATTCTGTGGGCTGTCTCCCTGCTATCTTGATGGTTTCTTTTTCTTTGCAGAAGCTCATTAGGTTGATGAGGTTCCACTTGGCTATCTTATTCTTAAGGTATGGGCATTCAGGCTTCTGAATAGGAATTGGTTGCCAGTTCCAATTTCCATAAGGGTGTCTCCTGCATTTTCTAAGTTTCTCATAGTTTGAGGTTTTATGTTTAGGTCTTTGATACATTTAGAGTTAATTTTTGTGTATGGTGATAGGTAAGGGTCCTGTTTTAGTCTTCTGCATGTGATCAGCCAGTTTTCCCAACATCATTTACTGAATAGGTTCTCTTCTCCCCAGTGGTTATTGTTGGAGGCTTTATCAAAGATGAGTTGGTTGAGAAATTGAGGCTTAACTTCTGGAATCTCTGTACACAACAGCTTATTCTTGTACCAATACCAGGCTGTTTTGATTACTGTAGTCTTGTAGTAAAGTTTGATGTCTGGAAGTGTGATACCTCCTGCCTTGTTTCTTTTGCTAAGGATTGTTTTGGTTATTTGTGGTCATTTATGTTTCCACAGGAATTTTTGTATTGTCATTTCCAGGTCTGAGAAGAATGATATTGGTAACTTAATGGGTATTGCATTGAATCTGTAGATTGTCTTTGGTAGGATGGATATTTTAACAATGTTGATTCTTTCTATCCATGAGCATGGAATAGTTTTCCATTTGTTTGTGTATTCTTTGAGCAGTGTTTTGTAGTTCTCATTGTAAAGGCCTTTCACTTCTCTGGTAAGGAAGATGTCGAGGTATTTCATTTTTTGTGGCTATTATGAATGGGATTGTGCTTTTAATTTGGGTTTCTGCCTGCTTGTTGTTGATGTATAGTAATGCAACTGTCTTTTGTACATTTATTTTGTACCCTGAGACTTTGCCAAGGTCCTTTATTGGTGCAAGCAGGTTTTTGACAGATTCTCTTGGATTTTTGAGGTATAGGACCATATCATCAGCAAAGAGGGATAACTTGACTTCCTCTTTTCCTATTTGGATACCCCTGATTTCCTTATCTTGTTTAATTGACCTAGCTTGAACTTCCAACACAATGTTGAGCAAGAAGGGTGAGAGTGGGCAACCTTGTCTTGTTCAGTTTTCAGGGGAAATGTTTCCAGTTTCTGTCTATTTAGCAATATGTTATCGTAGATGGCACTTACTATTTTGAGGTATGTTTCCTCTATACCTAGGTGTTTGAGAGTTTTTATCAAAAAAGGATGCTGGATTTTATCAAAAGCTTTTTCTGCATCTAATGATGTGTTTCTTGTTTTTACATCTGTTAATGTATCTAATTACATTTATGGTCTTTCGAATGTTGAACCAACCCTGCATCCTCAGGATGAAGCCTACTTGGTCATGGTGGATGATTTTTGAGATGTGTTTTTGGATCCAATTTTCTAGAATATTGTTGAGGATTTTAGTATCTATGTTCATAAGGTATATGGCCTGTAGTTTTCTTTTTTTATTGGATCTTTACCTGGTTTGGGTATTGGTGTGATCTTAGCTTTGTAAAATGATTTGGGGAGAATTCTATCTCTCTCAATTGCCAGGAATACTTTCCATACAATTGGTATCAGCTTCTCCTTGTACATTTTGCAGAATTCTGCTGGAAAGTCATCCAGTCCAGGACTTTTTTTTTTGTAGGCAGTTTTCATATAACAGAGTCAATTTCCTGGGTTGTTATTGGTCTATTTAGTTCTCAATGTCTTTTTGTCTCAACCTGGGGAGGTTGTGTGATTTCAGAAAGTCCTCCATTACATTTAGGTTATCAAGTTTGTTTCCATATAGGTGTACATAGTTATCTCTGATAATCTTTTGTATTTCTTCAGGATCAGTTGTGACTTGATCTTTTGTATTTCTGATGGTGTTTATTTGGGCTTTTTCTCTTTTTCTTGATCATTCTGGCAAGGGTCCATCAATCTTATTAATTCTTTCAAAGAAGCAGTTTTTGTTTTGTTGTAGTTTTCTATATTTTTCTCCTCTATGGCCCATACTTGGGCTCTTTTGGTGATTTGAATTCTACTGCTAAAGTTGGGGTTTTGGTGGTCTTCTCTTTCCAGCTCTCTTAGATGATTTGTTAGGCTCTCCACTTGTGATCTTTTCAGTTTCTTGATGTGTGCTCGTAGAAATATAAATTCCCCTCTTAGAACTTCTTTCATGGAATCCCAGAGGTTTTGATAAGATGTTTCTTCATTTTCATTTGTTTGCAGGAATCATTTAATTTCTGCTTTGATTTCAGTGTTGACCCAGTAGTTGTTCAGCATGATGCTGTTTACTGTCCATGTCTTTGTGGGTTTTGGAGAAATGTTGTTGGTGTTGTTATTTCTTTTTATTCTACTGTGGTCTGATAATGTGCATGGCAAGATTTCAACCTTGTGGAATTTGTTTATGCTTGATTTATGTCCAAGGATGTGATTGATTTTGGAGTACGTTCCATGTGGTGATGAATAGACTGTATATCCGGTGGTTGTTGGGTGGAATAATCTGTAGGTATCTATTAAGTTCATTTGGTCGTGCATCAAGTTGAGGATCTGGATCTCCTTGTTGATTCTTGCCTCAGTGATCTATCTAGGGCTGTTAATGGGGTATTCAAGTACCCTGCTATAACAGTGTTAGAGTCAATACTTTTTTTAGTTTACTTAGTAGTTGCTTTATAAATGCTGGTGCTCCTGTGTTGGGTGCAAATATGTTTAGTATGGATATTTCTTGTTGATGGATTGAACCTGTTATCATTATGTAGTGTCCTTTTGTATCTTTTAAAATTTTTGCTAGCTTAAAGGTTGTTTTATCTGATATAAAGATTGCTAATCCTGTCTTCTTTTGTTATCCATTTGCCTGGAAACTCATTTTCCATCCTTTATAATGTGAGTCTGTGTGCATCCCTTGTAGTGAGATGAGTCTCCTGGATACAACAAATAATTGGTTTCTTATCCAGTTTGCCATTCTGTGTCTTTTCAGTGGTGCATTTAATCCATTCACACTCAGACCGATAATTGAAATGTGATTGTTTATCCTTGTCACAAGGTTCTTATAAAGTTTTTTCTTTGCTTGTTTTCTTTTGGCTGTGAGGTTAATGTATGTGTGTGTTTAAGTTTCTTGTGCTGTATTCTCTGTTGATTCTGTGCTCTGCTGTTCTCTTGGGAAGTATGTGGTCATTCTTTTTTTCCTTTCTTCTGTGCTTAATACCTTTTTAAGTGTCTCCTGTAGAGCTGGTCTGGAAGCTGCCTAATCTCTTAGGGATTGGATGTCTGGGAAAGATTTTAATTCTCCATCACTGATGAAGCTGAGCTTGACTGGATAAGACATTTTTGGTTGAAATTGTTTATTTTTGAGGACTTTGAATATAGGGCTCCAGTTCCTTCTTGCTGTTAATGTTTCTGCCAGTAGATCTGCTGCTATTCTGATTGGTTTTCCCATGTAGGTAATCTGACCTTTCTCTCTTGCTGACTTTGGAATTTTTTCTTCTGTGCCTACTTTGTGTAGGCAAATTACTATGTGTCTAGGGGTTGGTGTGCTCATTTGATGTCTTGTGGGGGTTCTCCGTATCTCTTGTGCTTGGCTGGTCACATCTTTGGTGAGATGGGGAAAGTTTTCTTCGATTACCTCCTGGAATTTGCTGCAACTTGTTCTCCATTTCCCTTGGTTTTTCTGGGATACCAATCAGGTGTAGGCTCAGTCTCTTGATATAATTGCACATCTCTTGCAGGCTTTGTTCTTTCTTTCTGAGTCTTCTTTCTATGTTTTTTATAGCTCAGGTTAATTCCATGTTCTGGTCTTCAAGTTCTTAGATTCTTTCTTCAGCTAGATTAATTCTGCTTTCCATGTTTGTCATCTTGTTATTTATTTCCTGAATGAAATGTGTTATGGCCAAAATCTATATTACAAGTTCTTTCGGTGTTGCTTCTTGTCTTTCTTGAGTTTTATTCACTCTTTCCATCCATTCCCTAATCCCTGTCATATTCCAGGGCCAGTTGTTCATGATTTCCATTGTTTGGGCACCAAGGTCTTGGTAAACTTGAAATTGCCTGTGGTCTTCCTTTGGTTTTCCTCATTTGTGACAGATCTCTTGTTTTTCTCTTGAGTTCTGTTATTCAGTGTCAGTAGAAGAGGCTTTCCTTTCTGATGTTTGCTCAGTCCTCTATTCTTCCCCGATCCAGGCTCTGGATTTGTTCACTGATCTCTTTGGAGTCCTTCCTCATCCTTTTCTGGACATACCCTTTGTCCTGCAGCTGCATCAGGGTAGGGGGTGGGGTGCCTGAAACTCAGCACTCATCAGGTGCCTCTGAAGTTTGTGCTTTCAGGATATTCCCTATGGGGCACAATCCATCCCTGAGTAGTTGATCCACTGGTCACAGAGATCGGGTCTGTTGCTTTGTGGTGAGTAAGTTGGAGCACTTTCCTACCTCACCTTCAAGATGGTGGTGGGGTGCCTCTCTTGTCCTCTTCCATGGGACTTTGCCTCTGGACTCCCTCCACAGCCCCTGTTGTCAGTGCCCTGCCAGGCGCTGAAGTGGTAAGGCAAAGCCTGGAGCTAGCTGTGTCTCCTGCTGCAATGGTGAGGGAGAGGCTGGGACAATAGTCTCTCCCTGCCATTTTTTCATAGGAAAACTTTTGTCTGTTATAAAAAAAAAATAGTGCTCGATTTCTGTGACCTAGGAAGTGACAGTGACCAAGCAGAGGAGCAGCAGCACCAGTTGTTGCACTAGGAGCCTGGCCACTTGCTCATGAGCCCCCACTTAGACAGTCTCTCCCAGCATTTTCTTCCCAGGAAGGGTTTTGTTGATTAAAAAAAAAACGCAATGGCACTCAGTTTCTGCATCCTGGGAATCCCTAGAGTCCAAGTCCAGCAGCTGTAGCACCAGCTGCTGCACCAGGGGAGCACTGGCCGCTAGCTCCCTAGTCCTCAGTCACTCAGCCGCTCACACACCCACTCAGGCACCAGCATATACACAAAATTTTCCATACATTCATTCACTCACACCAGGACTTGCATAGTCTGATGGACTCAGCCGTCATCTTCCCCACCTCCTTCTTGCCCAGTTTTTAATGGAGCTGTTTGTTTTTTTCCTTTTGGCACATTTGAGTTTTTTGTAGATCCTGGATGTAGGCCTTTGTCAGATATACAGTTGGCAATATTTTTTCCCATTCTGTGGGCTGTCTTCCTGCTTTCTTCATGGTTTCTTTTGCTTTACAGAAGCTTTTTAGTTTGAGGAGGTACAAAGTGTCTATATTATCTCTTATAGCATGGGCTTTTGGGGTTTTGATCAGGAATTGGTTGCCAGTTCCTGTTTCCATAAATGTGTCTACTGCATTTTCTATGATTCTTGTAGTTTGAGATTTTATGTTTAGAACTTTGATCCATTTAGATTTGATTGTTGTGTGTGGTGATAGCTAGGGGTCCTGTTTCAATTTTCTGCATTTGGTCAGCCAGTTTTCCTAGTACTATTTACTGAATAGATTCTTCTTTCCTTAGTTGTTGATGGAGGTTTGTCAGAGATTAGTTCATTGAGAAGTTGAGGTTTTGTTTCTGGAATTTCTATCTTGTTCCATCGGTCCATATGCCTATTCTTGTACCAATACCAGGCTATTTTGTTTATTGTAGCCTTATAGTAAAGTTTAAAGGCTGAAAGTGTGATATGTCCCTCTTTGTTTCCTTTGCTAAGGATTGTTTTAGCTATTCGTGGTTGTTTATGTTTCCATTTGAATTTCTGTATTGTCATTTCTAGGTCTGAGAAGGATTTTGGTAATTTAAATGGGTAATGCATTGAATCTGTAGATTGCCTTTGGTAGGATGGGCATCTTAACTATGTTGATTCTTCCTATCCATGAGCATGAAATATCTACCATTTGTTTGAGACTTCTTGGATTTCTTTGAGCAGTGTTTTGTAGTTTTCATTGTAAAAGTACTTTACTTCTCTGGTTAGGAAGCTGCTGAGATATTTCACTTTTTTTGGTGGCTGTCGTGAATGGGATTGTGTTTTTATTTGGTTCTCTGTCTGCTTATTGTTGATGTATAAGATGCATCTGTCTTTTGCACATTTATTTTATTCCCTGAAATTTTGCCAAAGTGAAAGTAGATTTTTGACAAATTCTATTGGGTTTTCAATATATAAGATCATTTTGTCATCAAAGGAAGATAACTTCCTCTTTTCCTATTTGAATAACCCTAATTTCTTTCTCCTGTCTAATTGCTCTAGCTAGGACTTCCAACACATTGCTGAACAAGACAGGGGCAAGAGTGGGCAGCCTTATCTTCTTCTGGTTTTCAGGGGAAATGTTTCCAGTTTCTGTCCATTTAGAAATATGCTGGCTGTGGATTTATCACAGATGGCATTTACTATTTTGAGATATGTCCCTTCTATGCTTAGGTGTTTAAGGATTTTTATCAAGAAGGATGCTGAATTTAATCAAAAACCTTTTCTGTATCTAATGATATAATCACGTGGTTCTTGCTTTTACATTTATGGTCTTGCAGATGTTGAACCTACCCTGCATTCTGAGGATGAAGCTCACTTGGTCATGGTGGATGATTTTTGAGTTGTGCCGTTGGATCTTATGTGCTTGAATCTTGTCGATAATTTTTGCATCTATGTTCATTAGGGATACTGGCCTGTAGTTTTCTTTTTCTTTTTATTTTTTTGATCTTTATCGGGTTTGGGTATCAGTATGATGTTAGCATCATAAAATGACTTGGAGAGAATTCCGTATTTCTCAATTGCCTGGAATACTTTCAACAGGATTGGTATCAGCTTCTCCTTGTACACTTTGTAGAATTTTGCTGGAAAACAATATGCTCCAGGGCTTTTTTTAGGTAGTTTTCTTATGACAGATTCAATGTCCTGAGTTGTTATTGGCCTATCTAGTGTCTCAATATATCTTCTTGTTCAACCTTGGGAAGTTATGTGATGTCAGAAAGTCCTCCATTTAATTTAGGTTATCAAGCTTGTTTCCATACTGGTGTGCATAGTAATCTTTGATAATCTTTTGTATTTCTTTGGGATCAGTTGTGATTTGATCTTTTGCTTTGTGACTGTGTTTATTTAGGCTTTTCCCTCACTTTTTCTAGGTCATTCTGGCTAGGGGTTTACCAATTTTGTTTATTCTTTCAAAGAACCAACATTTTGCTTTGTTGATTTTTTTCTATGATATTTTGGTCTTCTATGTTCCATTTTTGGGCTTTTACTTTGGTGTTCTGGATTCTTCTGCTAAGGGTAGGGTTTTGGTGGTCTTGTTTTTCTAGCTCCCTTGAGTGATTTTGTTAGTCTGTTAACTTGTGATCTTTCCATTTCTTGATGTGTGCTCATAGAGATATAAATTTCCCTTTTAGAACTGTTTTAATGGCATCCCAGAGGTTTTGGTAGGATGTTTCTTTGTTTTCATTCATTTCTAGGAATCTTTTAATTTATGTTTTGATTTCTGTGTTGACCCAGTAGTCATTCAGCATCATACTGTTTAGTGTCCATGTCTTTGTGGATTTTGGGGGAATTTTGTTAGTGTTGATATTTATTTTTATTCCACTGCAGTCTGAGAAAGTCCATGGCAGTATTTCAATCTTATGAAATGTATTTATGCTTGATTTATGACAGAGGATGTGATCTGTCTTGGAGTATGTTCCATATGGTGATGAGTAGAATGTATATTCCATGGTTGTTCGGTGGAGTGTTCTGTAGGTATCTATTAAGTCCATTTGATCGAGCATCAAGTTGAGTATCTGGATCTCTTTGTTAATTTTTTGCCTCAAGGATCTATCTAGGGCTGTTAATGAGGTATTTAAGTTCCCAGCTATAACAGTGTTTCAAGCAGTATCTTTTATCTAGTGTACTTAGTAGTTGTTTTAATACCTGTACTTCTGTGTTGAGTACGGCATATATGTTTGTGATGGATTTTATTGTTGATGGATTGAACTGTTTATCATTATGTAGTGTCCTTTCATATCTTTTTTAAAAATTTTGTTAGCTTAAATGTTGTTTTGTCTGATATTAAGATCACGACTCTTGGCTTCTTTTGTGATCCATTCACGTGGAAACTCATTTTCCATCCTTTAACTTTGAGTCTGTGTGCATCCCTTGTGGTGAGATGAGTTTCCTGGATGCAGCAAATTACGGTCATTTTTAAAAATCCAGTTTGCCATTCTGTGTCTTTTCGGTGGTGCATTTAGTGCATTCATGTTCATGCTGAAAATGAAATGTGATGTTTCCCATCACGAGTTTCTTATACAATTTTTTCTTTGCTTGCTTGTTTTCTTTTAGCTTTTGGTTGATGTATGTGTGTTTTCAAGTTTGCAGTTGCAATGTATTTTGTGTTCTCCTGTTCTCTTGGGAAGTACATGGTCATTCTTTTTTATTTCTTCTGTGCTTAACACCTTTGCTAAGTGTCTCCTGTAAAACTGGTCAGGAAGCTGCATAATCTCTTAGAGAGTGGATGTCTGGGAATTATTTTAATTCTCCTTCACTGATGAAGCTGAACTTGGCTTGGTAGGGAATTCTTGGTTGAAATTGTTTATCTTTGAAGACTTTGAATATTGGACTTCATTCCCTTCTTGTTTGCAGTGTTTCTGTCTATAGGTCTGCTACTATTCTGATTGGTGTTCCCCAGTAGGTAGTCTGATCTTTCTCTCTTGCTGCCTTTAGGATTTTTCATTTTGTGTCTGCTTTGTATAGGTGAATGACTATGTGTCTAGGGATGGGTCTTCTCATTTGCTGTCTTCCAGTAGCTCTCTGTATCTCTGGTGTTTGTATAGTCATATCTCTGATGAAATGGAGAAAGTTTTCCTAGATAACCTCCTGGAATACTTGCTCTAAGATGTTCTTCATATCCCTTTCTTCTTCTGGGATGCCAGTCAGGTGTAGGTTCAGCCTCTTGATAGAATTGCATATCTCTTGTAGGCTTTGCTCCTTCTGTCTGAGTTTTCTTTCTATGTTCTTTATAGATTGGGTTAATTCCATGTTTTTGTCTTCAAGCTCTGAGATTCAAGTTCTTTCTTTTGTTTGGTCAATTTTGCTTTCCATGCTTGTCATCTTGTTATTTATTTACTGGATGAAATTTTTTATGACCCAAATCTCCGTTGCAAGTTATTTCAGTGTTGTATCTTGTCTTTCTTGAGTTTTATTCATTCTTTCCATTCATTCCCTAATCTCTGTTGTATTCTGGGACTAGTCATTGGTGACTTCCATTGTTTAGGCTCTGAGGTCTGATTTTTCATGTGTTTTCTCTTTGTAACACTGGGAATTATCTGTGCTCCTCCATTTATTTTTTCTCATTTGTGACAGATTTACTTTTTTCTCATTAGTTGCATTATTCAGTGGTAGTGGAAGAGGATTTCACTTCTGTTGTTTGCTCAGTCCTCTATTTTTCCCTGATCATCATGGCTCTGAATTTGTTCTATTTTGAAACAGGATTGTGGGTGGGAAACTTTGCTGTCTCTTGTAGTTTTGAGTATTGAATAAGGTGGAGAATGGGGAGTTAGGATTCAGAAACTACTGGTAAATCATGATGTTCACTGATTGAGGTATGAGTTCCCTGAGATTCACTCCCCACCACTACTTTATATGATGATGCAATGGGTACGTATGTGTACCCCCGACTCCAAGATACAGTAACAGCAATGAGAATAACAGAGAAAAGTAGAATGAAATAAGGTGGACAAAAATTTAAATAAAAAAATACACAGAGCAACAAAAGCATAAACCAAAGCAAAAGAACAATTAAACACACACAACAAAACAAACTGGAAAAAGCTACCACCCACCCCCACTGCCTCTTTTTCCTTCTTTCCTTCAGTTTATTTTGGTGTGTGTAATATATATATGTAAAACAAAGCAAAATGAAACAACAACAACAACAAAAAAAACCAGGAAAACCAAACACATGCATGCCCAACCCAAAATGAATGGAGAAGAAAAACAGAAAAAAAAAGAAAAGAAAAAAATGAATTCAAATGATATCCTCACATGCATTCACACACACAATGAACTTAAAAAGGGAAGAACGAAAAAACAAAAACAAACAAAAATCTGAAAGATAAACATTCAATCTTTCACATACATAAACAGAAAACAAAAAATGAAAGAAGAAAAAAAGGAAGACAGAAAAAAATTGTTGGGGGAATGCAGATTGAACCCTCACACACACATTCATGCACAAAGGAAAAAAATATAATATATATGTATCTGCCCCTCTTGTGACAGGTTCTATAATTGTTCCTCTCTGCTGCACCTCTTCTATCTCCTGCAGAGCTTCAGCCTCACTCACAGTCTCCCCAGTGTCTGGCCCAGGGAAGGAGGGGGCAGTGGGTGATGATCTGGAGATGGTCTCACTCTCATATGGTCTGGAGGATTTCCTCTGGTGGGGAGGTGTGGGATTGTCTCTTCCCCAGGCACTGGTCGGGGGACATCCTAGCCAGGCTTATCCTGAAGTGGAGACCTCCTATTGCAGCTGACGTTCAGGTTCTACCTGGGTTCATCCCTCTCGTTGTGCCCCAGTCATGTGGACCTGACATTTAGAGGATTGCTGGGGAAGAGGGAGTTGGATCAGTCCCAGACTCACTGCTGATCTCCTTGGAGGTCTTCCTCTTCCTTTTCTGACCACAATCTTTGCCCCGTGGCTGAAGCAGGATAGAGGGTGGGATACTTGAGACTCAGCACTTGTCCTGTCCCTCTGGAGTTTGTGGTTTCAGAATATTCTTTCTGGGTCACAATCAATCCCTGAGTCGTTCATCCCCTGGTCACAGAGCTTGGGTCATATCTGTCATTCCGTGGTTCACAAGCCAGAGCTCTTACCCTCCAGTTTTCAAGATAGTGGCAAGGTGCCTCTTTTATCTTCTTTGGTGGGACTCTGTCCCTGGGCTCTCTCACTGTGCTCACTCCACAGCCCTTGCTGCTAGTGTTCAGCCAGACACTGCAGTGGTGAAGCAGAGTCTGGACCCAGCAGTCTCTACTGGCAGCTACCTGGGAAGAGCTTTGTTGATTTTTTTAAAATTTTGCTTGATTT
Source organism: Carlito syrichta (assembly GCF_000164805.1). Taxonomy (NCBI): domain Eukaryota; kingdom Metazoa; phylum Chordata; class Mammalia; order Primates; family Tarsiidae; genus Carlito; species Carlito syrichta. The sequence continues at coordinate 571,903 of NW_007258428.1, forward strand.
CTTTGCCCCAAGATGCACTGGAGACCAAGCTGAGCAGCTGCGGCACTAACCACTTAACCAGGAGAGCCCTGGCCACTTGCTTCTGGGTCTCTACTCAGTCCGTCACTCACAGGCCCACTTACTCACCAACACGTACACAAAATTTTTCATACACTCACTCACACTGGGACTCACTTAATCTGACTGACTCCATCACTATCTTCCCAGGAATCCTGCTCTGATCTTTATTACAGCTTTCCTCCGACTAATTTTAGATTTTGTTTATTTTTACTTTTCTAGTTCTTTGAGGTTGTTTATCTGAAATCATTCTACTTTTTTGACATAGATATTTACTGTCATAAACTTCTCTCTTAGTACTGTTTCTTCTCGATCCCATAGCTTTCAGTATGTTGTGTTCCATTTTTATTTGTTTCCAGTATTTTTTTTTTAGTGACAAAACATCACATATTTATTATTTTTCAGTTTTGCAGATCAGAGGTCTCACTGGGCTAAAATCAAGTTAAGGGTAGAGCTGCCTTTCTTTCTGGAGGTTTTAAGATATAATCTAGTTTCTTTCTTTTACCAGCTTCTAGAAGTTGCCTACATTCCTTTGTTCATGGCTATCTATGTCCAAAAAATCTCTTTGTTGACTCCATGTTCATTCAGGATATGTTATTTAATTTATATATATTTATAAACTTCCAGAGTTTCTCTCCTTATTCTATTGTGGTCTAAGATATTTGATATGATTTTAAATTTTTATATTTGCTGAGTTGTTTTTTTTTTTTTGTGGCCAGACATATGATCTGTCTGTCCTGAAGAATGCTTCATGTGCTGATGAGAAGTATGTGTATTCTGTAGCTGTTGAATGAACTGTTCTGTCAATGTTAGGTTAATTTGGTCTATAGTGCAGGTTAAGTCTGATGCTTCAAGTTGACTTCTGCCTCATCAGTCCGATGCTGAAACTTGTGTGTGGAAGTCCTCACCTATAATAGTACTGCTTTTCAACTTTAATAATATAGTTTTATTTACCTGAGCACTCCAGTATTGAGTACACATATATTTATAATTGTTATGAACTCTTACTAACTTGAACCCTTTATCATTATAGAATAACCTTCTTAGCCTCTTTTATGATTTTGTCTCAAAGTCTGTTCTGTCTAAGTATAGCACTCCTACATTGTTTTTCTTTTCTTTTCTTTTTTGAGTTGGAGTCTCACTCTGTCACCCAGACTGGAGTGCAGTGGCACGCTCCCAGTCACTGCAGCCTTGACCTGCTGGGCTCTGGTGATTCTTCCACCTCAGCCTTCAAAGTAGCCAGAACTACAGGTGTGCACTGCCATGTCCGGTTAATTTTTGATTTATTGTAGAGACGAGGTCTCACCAAGTTGCCCGGGTGGGTTTCAAACCCGCAGCCTCAGTCAGTCCACTTGCCTTGGCCTCCCAAAGTGCTGGGAATACAGACTGAGCCCCACCAAGCCTAGCCTCTTTTTGCTTTCATCAGTGTTGAATGCCTTTTTCCATCTCTTCATTTTCAGTCTATTTGTGTCTTTACAGGTAGAGTGAGTTTTGTCTAGGCAGTATGTGGCTGAGTCTTTTTTTTGTTAAAAAAAAATCCATTCAGTCAATCTATATCTTTTAAGTAGAAAAGTTTAACAATTTGCATTCAAGATTGTTTTTAATAGGTGAGGACTTATCTATCATTTTGTTAACTGGTTTCTGATTGTTTTATATGTTTTTTGCTTTTCTTTCTTTCTTTCTTTCTTTCTTTCTCATTGTTTATCTTTGTGATTTGATGGTTTCCTGTAGTGATAAATTTTATTATTCTAGCTGGTGTCTTGACACTGCATGACACTGCAATTCTCTGAGTAGATGTGGGAGGATGTTGAGGTCCTAGGGATTTGGAGATGCTGGGGTTATTGGACTCTAGGGTAGGTTTGTAGTCTGCCATGTTGCAGCAGCTTGGGTACCAGGGATGAGTGGGACTTAGTGTGAATTTCCTCTTAGGGACAATGCAGTCGTGTGGATACTGTGCAGCTCCCTGTACTAGACTCAGGTTTGTGAATGCTGAGGAGCTCTTCTGTAGCTAAGATTGCAGGTATCTGTGGTGGGAATATGGACTTTTGGGGATGTCTCACTTATATATTCCTTGTGATGGGGAGTCCTTCCTTCCTGCCTCTGAACCAACTCGGGTTAGCCTCTTCATTTACCTTATTTATGCTAATATTTCAAGTTTTCATGCCTCTAGGGTCTTTGTCACTTCCCTGCTAAATTTCAATATTCTTAAGGGTGGGGTTAATAGTGAAATAATAGAGCTGAGAAATCCTGGGGAAGGAATCATCTTTGTGGTTCTGCATTTTCCACTCTCCCTCTCCAGGAGGGTCTGGAAGAGTCCTGGGATTCACAATGGAAAGTTTTTTTTTGGTGAAAAATCTCTCCTTTTAACAGTTATACAGAGATGTAGTTCTCTAGGTGGTCATAGTCTAGTGGAAGAAACAACAAAGCAAAAGAGAAAGGCTATGACAAAGGGAGGTACTGTATAGTATGAGAACACAAAGGAGTATATTCAGCTGGGGCTTGGAGATGGAGAGATAAAAGAAAGAACTCAGACTTGAAGGATCAAAAGAGCTCTGTTGACCTACTGACCTATTTTGCAAAGCACAGGAAAATTTTGTGCAAAGGTACAGAAGAATGAGAATTGATACACTACAAGAAAAACCAAATTGGTCATGGGATGCATCACAAGAAGTCAGCACTAGAAAGCAGGCAGGAGTCAGACAACAAAGACCTTTGTATAATATGTTAAGGGGGTTGATATACATTGGCTAGGGGGTCAGAAGACCCACTTTCTAGTTCTAGGTTGTCAGGCACTGGTTATGTAATTCTCATTACTACTTAGTTTGGGCCTTTGTTTTCTCATTTGTAACCAGGGAGGATCAATCTTTTTGAAATTTCTTCTAGTTTTAAGCTATTATTTTTGTGGAACAATTTTTGATGAATTTGTAGCCCTTCTTTCCTTGCTCCTTTCCTAGTCTGTTTCTGTCAGAAAGTTCTTCATTGACCAGGGTCAGTTCTCACTGTATTCAGGGATAGGAGTTTTCTATCTCAGCACGTTAGGAAAAGTCCACTTTTCTCTCAAGCCCTTGGCCTTTGTGTTAGAGTGGAACAAAAAGTTGTTGCAATGTCAAACTGGAGTAATTATTATTCAAACATTTTTCCTCTTCCATGCTGTGTGGTCTTTTTCATATTCATATGACTTTTCCATCTTCATTGGAACAAATACAATGAATTTAATGCACTTTTTATTAAACTCTGTTTCTCACAACTGAAAAAAATTCTTCCTCTTCTTTACTTTGTAGGTTTGTACATATTGCTAAATAGTCAAGCTTTTAAAACATATTTTGTGGGGTTTTTTCTATTTTGTTACGCATTAATCTGGTATAAACATTTGTGAGAAATGAAAAAATTAACACACTGAAAAATGTAATTGACACCTGTGTTTTCAACACCTAGAATTAAATGTTATTAAATTTTTTTATATGTTTGCTTCAGGTTGAATTTTTAAATTTTAACAAAAGAATAAAATCATTTCAGATGAATGTAAAAATTTAAAAATTATCATCAAATCCTATTTTCTAAATCTCCTAACATGTGTTTATTTCCAAATTTAAAATACATCCAATTTAACAGTGTCTGCTCAAATTACAAATATCCAATATGCATGTACAATAGGTTGAGTTTCATAAATTAGGTTAGTATTTTGGTGTTTTAATTTTTATAATATATGTTAATAAATAAAAATGAGAATTAAACTTCTATAGGAGACCCTAGTTAAACAAGGGTTAAAAAAAAAAAACTAATACCACCAAGGTAATGGGAAAAAGTAGGAAGAATGGTCAAGTGGCCATTGTATTGTTCTGCTGGAAGTGATTCCTGGCTGTGGGGAACTTTCAATTGGTTGCTCCTATTTTAAAGTCAATTATGCCTTGTGTCTGCCAACATGGACTATGAGGACATTTGTCTTTTCTTTATCTTCAATTCAGTGCCCAGATATTCTTCTTATTAGGGAAACACTGTTCAGTGAATGAGATATGGCTTTGCTTCCTTAAGAAAACAAAGAAAAATATTTCCCCATGTTTCTATCCTCTGAGAACTAGAGAATGCTGGATTCAAATGATCCTGTTCATGAGTTTGAATTGAGCAAGTGAGGCAAAGACTCAGAAACAGTTGAGAAATTATTCATGCTTTGATTTGCAAGAGTAATAAGGGTTGGTGATTTCTCCAAAGTTTTTCAACACTATGTGTCAGGCACTGTTTCTTATAAGTACTTTTATATACAGTATCACTCTTAATCCTCATGATAACTTTATGTTTTGAGTACTCATGTTATTTACATATGAGGAAACTGAGGGTGAGATTTTAAGCAACTTTTTCAAGTTTACTTAGTAAGGCATGTTCCTAGATGGAACCCCAGGCATCTTGGCTTTATAATCCATGCTTGGCATCTCAAGTATCCTAAGCATAAGTCCAGAAATATACAAACTAAACTGTTCTCAATGTGTAAACTGAGTCATGCTTCCTTATGTGAGCCCTTATTGGCTCCTGCTCAAAGTTAGAGCTGAACCTTACAGCCTCTCATTGATTAATCAGTTTACTAATGAATTTCCTTTTTTTCTTAAATTAACCAAAGTTGCTTGAAACTAAAAGTCTTGATTGGTACAAAGGTCCTGCTTCTAATTTCTTAATTATATAATGTTACTCTTTATTAATTTTCAAAAAACTGCTCTCAATGCCATAATAAGTACTACACTTGATATTACTAGTTAGATATTTATTCTCTTCTAATTATGACTTCTATATACTCTCTTTCTGAATAATGTCTAATTTTAAAAGGGAAATCAATTCTATTTTGACAAAGTGTTTAATTAGTTGATGTGGTTGGCAAATAATGGTCTTTTATGATATCTAGGACCTAATCTCTAGAACCTGTGAATGTTGATTATATGGCAATAAGGACTTTACTGATGTGATTAAGAATCTTGAGATATGGGGATTATCCTAGATTATTTGAGTGGGCCCTAAATGTAATCACAAGTGTCTTATAAAAATGAGTTAGAGGGAGATTTGACTTCAGAAGAATAGACAATGTGATAACAGAAATGGGGATTAGAATAGTGTGCTATAAAGACAGAGGAGGCTGGGTGTGGTGGATCACTCCTGTAATCCCAGCACTTTGAGAGGCTGAGGCAGAAAGATTGCTTGAGTCTAGAAGTTCAAGACAAGTCTAGACAACATAGTAAGACCTCGTCTCTACAACAAACAAAAAAATTAGTCAGGCATGGTGGTGCACACCTATAGTCTCAGCTACTTGGGAGCCTGAGGTGGAAGGACCACCTGAGCCCAGGAAGTTGAGGCTGCAGTGAGTCACGAGTGTACCACTGCACTCTAGCCTGGGTGACAGAGCGAGACTTCAATTAAAAAAAAAGAGGAAAGAGCTACAAACCAAGGAATATAGGTGGTTCTAGAAGCTGAAAGAGGCAAGGAAATGAATTTTCCCCTCAGAGTCTCTAGGAAAAACCATCCCTATTTATACTTTGGTTTTATTCTTCTCAGACTTATGACTTCCAGAACAATAAGAATAAATGTGTGATTTTTAAAGTCATTAAACTTGTAGTAATGTGTTATAGTAGTAACAGAAAACTAATTGTTGCTGAAACGAGATCATCATTTTATAGACTTATGCTTGATATAGAAAACTGAGCTTATTTTGACTACTATTTTTGTAGCCTGGGAAGGATCGATGACAACTCACACACATGCATTATAAAATGTTCAGGCAGCTAGTGGGAAAATTGTGTCATGATTTCTGTTGCGAAGAAGGCAGAGCACTTTTATAGTTAACAGATTTTTAAGGTGAATGATATGAAAGTTCCTACAGGCATCAGCTTGATTAATTACAGTTCATATCTCAAATTGTCTTATGATTTTTTTAAATAAAGTATCATTAATGATGTTTCTGTAACCAGTTTTTTCTAGTGTTGAAAGTCATTCAGTGTTGATAGAAGGAATTAAGTTTGTCTGGAGTGTCAATGTCATGTAACTTACATATAAAGAAAAATCTCAGGGAAAATATCTGCCCGACATAAAGCTCCTTTTTTGTTCTAAGTGTCATTTGTTCTTTAGAGAAGGAAGAGTAAATTAATCACTGTGGCTGAGGCTGAGTCATTTGAAAAATTACAAGGCTTGCAGGGCATACTTCCTATGAAAGCTATGTCCCTTGAAGATACTATATACCTGATAAGGTTTTATAAATTTAATTAAAATGTTACAAATATTTCAAGTGACATGGAGCCCCTTGCTGGAAGGTTAAGGGAAAAAAAGAAGCCTGTGATCCTTTGTATAAGTGTTCGTGTATGTGTGTGTATATGTGTTTGTGTGTGTGCACACATGCATGCGCATTGAAGTAGTGGGGGAGTGGGGTGGAATGAATGAATACCTGTTAGAATTCCTTTGAATAATGTCTCAATATATTGCTATTGTAAATAAAATTATGGTCGGTGCACCAAGCAGAATACATTTGAAATAAATAGCTTCTAAACCGATATTACAGAGATTTCCAATATCAAGTTGTTTCTATTTCACAGTGTGTAGATAATAGGAGGGAAGACACATCTAAAGGTCATTGCTTATGCTGTAGTTATATGTCTTACAATGCCTGAATGATGTTTTTAAAAGAGTGGCTGAATACTTATAGCATCCAGGATGGATATTCTCTCAGATGCTGACAAACACACATCTATCTAGATAATGGAACTGATTCTTTCTTTTTTTTAAAATGTGTGTTTGTTCACATAAATACAACACATAGAGCATTCAGCTGTAACTCATGAATAAATCTTGAAGATGCATGAGAAGACACAGCATTCACATTTGATTTTCAAATAAGGGCAGAGAGAGAGAGAGAGAGAGAGAGAGAACGCATCCATAAGAAAGAATGGTATTTTATTAAATTTCCTTGGTCCTATTGAAGAGGTAAGGTTATACATGACAGAGAATTTGCGTGTCTTACATTCAACCAGTGTTCTAGAAGCCAAACATTTTGTGTATGTGTTTGTTGTTGTTGTTGCTGCTGTGACCGTCACAGCATCATAATCTTTGCTATCTAGCTAAAGAGAAGGTCATTTTGCTTAGTCATTTTAATAAATGAATCCACACCATACACTCAAGGTGTACGTTCAGTTCTGGTGGATTAAAGAAAAATGTTGGTTCCTTTCCACAAGTTACTAGGAAGTTGGAAGAATGGAGTGAGTAAAGCACAATTCTCAGTTAAGATCAGCAAATGTGACATACCTACTTACCACTTCCTTCTTCAGTTTCCATGGTAGACATTGCTAATTGCTCAGGCCTCTCCTTTCCTCTGACCTTGAATGCATCTTCTCTTCTCAGTATCAGATTCCACAAAACTACCACCAATGAATTGAAGATGATATTCTCAGAAACTTACATACCCTCTTGCTCTCAGGTAGATAGGTAACTCAACTTGCTAGGTAAGCTTATTTATTTATCTGAAAAATGAAAATAAAAATGACAACCATAAAGGAGCTAGTGAAATAATTAGATGTAAGTTCTAATGTGTTGACAGACCAGAGAGTGGTGATGGGTGTTACACTCCAAGTGGCTGGATGAGATTTTCACAGGTGACCTAACTAGTGAATAATATTGTGACCAGGAACAGCTTTTGATAGGGGAGAAGTTAGTTTTAAAACCAAATTCCCATCAAAAATGGAGAATTTCCTCTTTAGTTATTTATTTACTCATTAATTTGATAATTTAACAAATAACACAACTACTAGAGACTCATGTCTGTGCATTTTGAAAAGAATTCAAACTAGTAAGAGGAGAAATGCTCATGATGTATGCTATCTTGTATCTTGAAATTATCTGCAGCTTTGGAGCAATTAGCATTTAATTGCAATAAATGCAGCACAAGCTCTCCATGCCAACACAGTTTGTTACAGTCCTAAACTCATCTACCTCACAGATCTTCCTAGAAAGAATAGAACAAGCTGCGAACACTATAGTATGCCTGTTTAATGCCCACATGGGTTATATGTGACTTTTCAATGCAGAAAAATCAATATCTCTTTGTTAAACCATTGTAATCTTCATGAGGGACAAGATTTGTCATTGAGAAGACTGGAAATATTCTTCTGTAGAATTCCCTTAGCACCTGGTAATTAGGCAGATTTCCTGATAAACGAGCATTTTGGAAGTGACATGTTCAGAAAAATCTTGTATACCAAACATAAGTATTTTTTGTTTTAGATGCCTGGTCCTTATGGAATCTCTTCTAAAAGACTCATAAGACTCTTCTGCATAGGTGAGTGGCATTCCAACCTAGGCAACATAGCAAGACCCCATCTCTAAAAGAAAAAATAATGATGAAATCTTCATTTGATTTTCTTTTTTAGTTTAGTTCTGAAATGGAACTAAAGGACAAGGGAGAGAGAAGAAAGGTATATTCATTTAAAATGACAAAAATATTTTAACATTTACTGTATCTATCAAATAGAGTAAGACTTGTTTTGTCTTACAGCATTATTTGGAGGCACAAATTGGTTAAGAGATTTAAATTTCCTTAGAGATTTAGAAAATATGAAGTATGTTCTGACACTCCCTTCAATTCTAGCTTAAATTAATATGAGATAATGTGTCTCTAGTAACAGAAAGCAGGATGGGCATCAAGCTACTAGGGACTGTGCTTCCCAAAGCTTTTCTCAGTATTCCATTCAATAAAAGTATCACATGTTACTTAAATGGTGTAGATAGACCTCTGGATGGTTAGGAGCAACAAGTCTGGGGGCTCTGGCCACCTCAAGTCAGCCAAGTCTCCTTGAGAGATTAGTAGACCAACTTCTTGGCACACCTGTCAATCAGAGATGATTTGACAGAGATGTTGATGAAGCTTATATTTCAGTAACCCTCACTCTTATAAACTTCATCTAATTTTGCATTCATAGTTTTAAATGCATTTTTAAAAGATTTCCCAAATGATCTAAGCTCCAGATGCCACAATATTGGTTTACACCCCTGCTTAAAACTCATGTATGTTATACTTGCTGGGAAGTTCTCACCTATGGTGTGCTCATGCAAGTCCCTATAGTAGTAACTCATTCAGTAGACACTAGTGGCACTTAAAATATAAAGGTAATTGAATTTATCAACAATGAGGGTTTAGCTCTTTGCTGTTTAACATAAATAAATAAATAACTTAATTCGTGTGTGTGTGTGTGTGTGTGTGTGTGTGTGTGTGTGTGTGTGTGTGTTTTGAACTGAGTGTATCTCAACAACATTCTGAAACACTAAAATAATAACTTTTTGGAGCAAGGGCTTGAGAAATAGAATAATTGTGTATTAGTGTTCAATCTCCTCTTATGGATTCTTTTACTACATTCTCCCACCAGGTAGTGTAATAAATCCTGTATTTTAACTCCTCCTCATAGAGATGACAGCAATTAAAATCATGCTCCCAGTCTATGACCTCTCTGTTAGATGTTTAAAGTCTCTTTGACATCTTAGGAATCTGGACCTATCATGGACCTCATTTCTGGATGGCATGTGATAGGGACTCGGGTCTCAAGCAGATCTTCTTTCTTTCTATTCAATTATTCCCAGAGAAATTTTGCTTTACACAAAATTACAAAGTAAGTAGTATTTGTCTTGGTATTGTCCACTTTTCTTCTCATGGCCCCCTTACCTCTCTAACCTCTACTTTGTTCAATTTGCTTTCAATGAATCATTGAATCTCAGAGTTAGAGGAGAACTTAGAATTATTACAGCCCACCCTTAGCCAATTCTTAAATGGGCTATATAGCAATCTCAACAACCAGGGGCCATTAGCTACCTGGACACACCCAGTGACTGAACATTCACTAACTCCATCCAAGTCAAATGGTTTTGCTCTAATTATAGAATTGTTCTTCCAAACATTTGGCTGAAACCATTTCCCTCCCTATACATTAGAACATCCTACTTCTCTGTTCACTGATTTCATGACAATTCTTGTATTTTTCTAGTATTTTCACCAAGGTGTTAACTGATGATTTAAGCTCTTACTTCTACAAAGCCTATTCTTTATGACCAGAAAACTTTAGAAAGAAATATATAAAATCCCTGTAAGAATCCTAAAGAATAGTTAATACCAATGAGGTTTCAAATGCAGGCTTAGAAAGAAGAGCCTGTTCCTTTCCCATCAACCGTGTCTTGGAGAATGCTGCCTTGTGCCTTTCTTTGTCTCAGCAGCATAGTAGGAAGTCTTGGAGGGACATTTAGAGGGTCCAGGAGGTTTTGAGGATCAAATGCTGAAATAAATAAAATTTACTATGGGTGGGACCTGAACATTACCCAACTTCTCTGGAAGTCTCCTATGCTCTCATATGTATAAGGAAGGAGTCTTCTCTATGTCAATAGTGCCATCCAGCAGCAAAGTACTATAATTTGAAATATCTCAATTATTATCTGACAGAGCATTTATTGAAATTTACAGATTATAGAATTCCAGTCATTACCAAGTTGAAGCAAGTAGAACACTGATTTTTGTATACTAGAGTAAATTTAACTTTTGAAAACAATTTGCTATAATACAGAAATTTGGAAAGTTGTGTTACCTTAAAATCATATCACTCAGTAGATACTATTTTTCATTTCTAGTAAGTACTTGTTAAGTCATTTCAATTTGTGTTGGTATTGGATTATTGTGTATCATAAGAGTGCTTTCAGAGAGCTATGTGTGAACAAAATCATATGAATTACAATAGTTTACCTCTAAACAGTCTATTAATATAGGCAGATAGCATTTATGTCTTTCTTTGCATCACAACTGTGTTAAAGCAGTAAAGATAAAAAACTAATTATATACATGTTGTTGGTACCAATATTTGTAATTAATTTTGATTTACAATATACTAAATAATAAACTAGGTTGAAATTTTAACAGGTTATGTGAGTAGTTATTAATGTGTTCCTTTTCTAATGCCTTTTAATTTTTAGAAGTATATTAAATGAGTTTTGATGTTTTTAAAAGCAGATTAAAGGCATGTGCTGCCCAGATAAAGCCCAGTGAATATGATTATTTAGCAGCAATGCAGATTGTTCTTTCAGCCTTCTTTCAGTCCATTGTGATACTCTGTATTTCAAAAGATGAAAAGAACTCTGGAAACAATTAATTTCTGTGAATTGAATTAATCCATCAGGACTTAGACAGTCCTTGGGAACCATGGATTATAATGGAAGGGAAGGTTGGTGAAGGTACATCTTGGGTCACATTCCTTCCAAAATGTTACAGATAAATGATGATTTGTATCTGTATGTGAATGGATGGAGCTGAATATGAGAAAATATATTCAAGTAACACTACTAGTGACACTATAGAGTTTTTACTCCACTTCTAGATTATAAGCATCCCCCTATAGCCAATAATGAATCCTGGTAACTCTGTAATTAGTTATTTGTTCCTTGGTGTGTAGAAAGATCCAGGCTATATACATCATGCTGGGTACGTATTTTATTTTATTTTATTTATTTTATTTTATTTTATTTTATTTTATTTTATTTTAATCAAGACGAGGTTTTGCTATGTTGCCCAGGCTGCTCTTGAACTCCAGGGTTGAAGTGATCTTCCTGCCTTGGCCTTCCAAAGTGCTGGGATTACAGGCATGAGCCACCACATCTTGCCCTAGATATATTTTAGATGCATTCAATCATTGAATGAATAATTGAGTGAATAAGTGTAAACTAGTTAGGTAGTGTTCTGATGTTACAGATCAAATTAGAAATAAAGTTCTCTCTATTGTCCTATTTCCCATAGCTTTGCCTTAATTCATGTTTGTTCTTTCACAAACATGAAATACCCATCTTACATTTCTGCTTAGTGAAGTCACAGTCATTCATTGTAGTTCATTCATTCATTGTGATTCAGCTGCCTTCTGTTCTGGGCTTTTTGGTTGCTCCAGCAGTAATAACCCTCACCTTTCTCAACTCTCTTGAAGCCCTTTGTAGCTCTTTAGTGTGTATAATGGTATGGCATATAGCTAACCATAATCAGTATTTTCAGTACTGAATTTAGCAATTTGAATAAAAACTGGCTTGTTAAGAATAGCAAATAGGATACAATGGAAACTAAATTTTTAGTTCTTGCAAGGATTCTATTGCAAAAATACGATACCACTTGTATCATATTTTAAAGAAAATCAGCTGATATTGGACTATCACCTAAGAAGGTTGCTTAAATGTCAAACATGTTTGCCCAGGACTCCAAAACGCTTCCCATAACATGATAACATGATTTCATGCTGTCATGTTTTCATTTGAACATGCACACAGATAGCACTGTGGAATCCACTCCATTCCCCCAAGGAGTGGTGTGGTCAGATATCACCTTATAGGCCTAAAAATGAGTTGAGGAAAATCTAGGTAAGATTAAAAAATAAAATAGGTTTGGTTTCATAGAGTACGAGATTTTAAGTGAGTGTACACAAACATCTCAGATGTTAACTTCTGTGTCATGAGTCACGTGAGCTGTTTCATGTTGCTTGGCCCTTGCCCTTTCTGTACTCTATGTCACTGGGAGAGATGCTTTTGTGACTACAAAATAGAGGTGTTTATGAACTGAACAGAGGCTGTAGGACCAAACAGTTGCTATGAACAAACTGGTCTCCTGGAGTCGTCAACGAGAGTGTAGACAGGGTGTCATCAACACTATCTTACATGATTTTTTATTTATGTGCAAATAAGAATAAAAACAAGACCAAGCAGTATAATAACTACTTCTTATTTCATGTTTTCTATGCTTCAGACAGAGTTCCAGAAGGTAAAAACCTTACTTTAAGAAAAAGACTTATTTTAGGCATAAGTCCTAGTTAATGCATGGCAGCATCAGGATCTTCCCTTGGGTCTGTTCATAGATCTGTCCTACATTTGTCCTTAAATGTGTCTTAGATCTGCCTTAGACCTTTATCTGTCCCACTCCAAGGTCTCTTTACCGTCATATTACATTGCCTTACCAAACATGGAACTCTTGGGGACAGGGGCCTACCTATTTTATGCATCTCAATTGTCTGAACACCAGCAGTGGATTAAAAACAGTAGCCAAAGGAATGTTCTTCTCTCCCTATACCCTGCAATTTTTTTATACAATATTTCAAAAAGAGAAAAGTATACTTTTTTTAAAACCACAAAGAATGCCAGTCTACTAAACTAGTGATTCTTAAGCAATGGGATCCTGCCCCCAGAGAACAATTTGGCAATGTCTAGAGACATTTTTGATGGTCATGACTTGGGGAGGTGCTATAGGCATCTACTGTGTTAAAGTCAGTGGCTGAACACTCTACCATGCACAGGGCAGTCCTTCATAATAAATAATTATGTGACCCAAGATGTCAGTAGCACAAAGGTTAAGAAAAGAAGGCATTTGTGTAGCTCTTTCATATCCATCCTTGATTTTTCCCTTCTTCCTAAGGTAGGAGTCCTTTAGCATGCTTGTATGTATCTACTACTAATTACTATTAATGTATGCATCCATAAATAATACAATGGACTGTTTTAATATCACCTATATACATTCCTATATCACCTATATACACCTATATAATTCAGCAACTCAATTTTTTAATTAAAATCATGTTTTTGAGATTTATCCATTTTTATAAATTTAAACTGAATTTATTCCTTTAAATAGTAGGATGGGGTTCTATTATATGATTATACCACAAGTTATTTTTCAACTCATTTTTTGAGAGACATTTAAATTATATCCTATTTTTTCTTTGCTATAACGGTTCAATAAACATCACTGTACATGTGCATGTACACCAGAATTTCTCTAGGGTTTATAGAAAAGTCAAATCTCTGGGTTGTACCAATATACATTCTCACCAACAGTAAATATGAGTTTTCACATCCTCATATCTTCTCCAGGGCATGATGTTATCTGCTGTAAATTTTTTTCAGAAAATTTTTCATTTACACTGCAGAGTCTTCTGGGAGTCCTTAACACTTAATCTTAATGGATTATCGGAGTCCTTTAACATTTTATGTGGGCAGTCGTTAATATGTCTCATTTCTAATGACTTTTGCTCATGTTTGGAAGCAAGTAAGTGAATGAAAGTCAATGTCTTTTTCAACAGGCTGTGTACCTCTTATCCAGTTAGCATCTAAGCGCCCATTCCTGAGGATGAACTTTCAAGCTTAAGTTAAAAATTCAAAGATCACAGTAACTCTTCTTTTACCTTTGACTGCACCTAGGCATCATAGCATTAACCCTTTGAATCCATCCACTTTTCTCTACCCACACTGCTAATCCCTTAGCCTGAGTCTTCATCATTTCTCATAGAATTTCAGCAACAGTATTCTAACTGATCTTGTCCTCAGAGTTTCCCTTCTTCAATCTGTTTTCCACCCATAGTCCAGAATAATATTTCTAAAGCACAAAATGGCTATCCTTAAAACCTTTACTGGGCCGGGCACTATGGCTCACGCCTATAATCCCAGCACTTTGGGAGGCCAAGGTGAGAGGATTGTCTGAGCCCGCAGGCAACAGTGAGACTTCATCTCTATAATAAATTAAAAAATTAGCTGGACATGGTGGTGTGTGCCTGTAGTTCCAGCTACTTGGAAGGCTGAGGCTGGAGGATCACCTGAACCCAGCGGGTCGAGGCTGCAGTGGCTGTGAGCATGTCACTGCACTCCAGTCTGGGAGACAGAATGAGATTCCAACTCAAGAAAAAAAACAAACAAAACAAAACAAAACCCTTTACTGGCTCTTCCCCATAAATTTCAAACATCTTAACCTGATCCAGCACCTGCTTGCCTCTAGACCCTTTTTACTAACTATTCTTTCTTCCACAGACTATTCCAGTAAAATGGAACTACTGTAATAGTCCTCTCTTATCTGTGGGGCATATGTTCCAAGATTCAGTAGATACGTGACACCACCAACAGTACCTAATCCTGCAAATACAGTACTATGTTCTCTTTGCCTATACAGCAATGGGTAGGTAGCATAAGTAGGGTCGATATGCTGGACAAATAGATGATTCATGTTCTGGGTGGGATGAAACAAGACAACATTATATTTCATCATGCTACTCAAAATGGTGCACAATTTAAAAGTTATGAATTGCTTATTTTTGAAATTTTCCATTTAGTATTTTCAGACTACAGTTGACCCCAGATAACTAAAACTGAGGAGAAAGAACTCATGAATAAGGGAGGATTGCTGTACCAGCATTTCCTATAAAACCACTATATCCATGCCTCTGTCCTTGTGCATGCTACTCTTGGTGCTACACTCTTTACGCATCTACTCCTACTCATCATTCAGGTCTTTGAGTAAATGTTTCCTCTACTAGGATGTCTTCCTTCAACCTCCACCCTCTCCAGGGGGTGATTGTTCCTCTCTGTTCTGCGCTGACACTATGCTATACCTAATTGATCACATTCCATATTATTTGTCTCTTTCCATGTCTGGTTTCCTCACTAGGAATTCAAGTTCTTGAGGACAAAGTTTGTTTCTTATTTGACTTTACATCTCTAATTCCAAGCACAGAATAGGTGTTCATACAATCAATAGGGAATAATGGTAAAGGTTTCCTTAACTTTGAAGTATCTCACATACTCTTAAGTCCTGAGCTTACACAGGGGTGGACCAGGGTCCAGAAAGCTGATACCCTTCTTTGAAATCGAATGTGAGAGGACAGAAGATTTCTGTTTTCTCTGCAGTACTTTATAAGACCCAACCTGCATGTTCACCTGCTCCTAATGTCCTACTTATCTTAAGCTTACCATATTGTGGAGTGTGTTTCTTCTAAAGTATTTTCATTAGTTTTTAAAGCCTACATGCATCTTAAAGAAAATGTAAGCCACATGTTTGACATTCATTTACCCTTAACTACTTTTTTTCCCTATAAAAAAGAAAAATGTAAATTGATATTCAAATGCCTTTGGGCTTTTTAATAAATGCAACTTTCAAGTCGTTTTTCTTTCCATGGAATTATTACAAAGAAAATGCCTTTGAACAATAGAAGGCCATGGATCAATCCCAAATTCCAAATAATTGTATTTTAGTGTGTTTCAAACATTGTTAAGGTCCTTATCCCAGTGTTGCGAACCACAAAACCCAGTTACATTTGTTCTCTTCATCTTTCAGAGGTAAAAAACAAAGGGTACTGGCCTTTTATTTATCTTTGCAACTTTAAAGTATAATTTGTTCAAAGAAAGGATTCTATGCTCAGAATTAGAACATCTGGGTTCTAGCGTTGACTCATGCTAGAAGCAGGATGACACCCATACTCTACCTATTTTATAACATTGTTGGGAGAATCAAGTGGCAGGGGAATGAAAGTAAATGGACACAATAAAGAGTGTACTCATGGTCTGTTAGTGGGAGGATGAATTGATGCAACTCCTTTTATTTATCTTTTAATTTGTTCAAAGAAAGGGTTCGATGCTCAGAATTAGAACATCTGGGTTCTAGCGTTGACTCATGCTACAGAAGTTTTAAAAAAAATGTATGTGCTAATTGTTTATTGTACTATAGTTTTTAATTACAAAAAGGATATAGTTTAAATAAACATATTTGAAAACTAGTTGAGCAAACAAATGAAATATTAAATGTCTGTTAGATTTTATACACACACACACATACACACACACGAAAAGAGCAGCAAGATAAAATATGTGGGGGAAAAGGGTCAATGTATATTGGATTGTCCTATGAATTGAGGAAAACAAATGTATGTGTGTATTTTACAAGTTAATATAAAATATGTTTCTCTTGGTAGGATATATAAGAAATATACAATTGGTTACCTTTAGGAACAGAATCTGGGAGTTTTTATTTTTATCTTATACTATTCTATACTTGCATTTTTATGCCATGTACATGTATGGACAATGAACTTATGGCTCATTTTTGTATTTTCTTTATCATCTTCTCCATATACACACATGCGGCACACATACACAAAGACATGACTATTTAAATAATGTTTAAAGAAAGGCAAAGTATACAGCTTAATAGAAGGGAAGACAGGATGGAACTTCTGCCCTGAGCTTAGTAATGAAGAGCACGAGCTTCAAAGAAGGCAGATTTGGGTTTGCATACTAGCTACGCCCATATCCTGGTTATATCACCTGGGAACAATTACTTCAGCTCTCTGGAACTCAGTTTCTCTATATGAAATTGGAGACAATTATCTACCTTTAACACCCATTATGAGAGTTAAATTATATAGTAAATAATAATACAAGATAAATAATGCATAATACTGAATACAGCTTCCAATATGGTAAACCCTTATTAACATAATTTAAATAAACATATTTGGAAACTAGTTGAGCAAATTAATGAAATACTAACTATAAACATAACATTAAGTTATGTTTATAGTTATTGCTTTTGTTATCATCATCATCATTATTACAATAAGATATCTAACACCTTTAAACCTCTTTTTTTTTTATTAAGAAGACCATTTCAAGAGAATTTAGTCCATAGCCTTGTTTCAGGGCTAGTTTTAGGAAAAATGAAATGTACTACCAGTATGGCTGAGCTGCTTATAGCCAAAGGCTCAGACTTTGGGGGTATACACAGAGTACATATTTTAAACCAGCAGATTTCATTTGAAACACATTACCCATTTACTATCTATTGCCCTGAATGTCATAGCACATCCCTTGAAACTTTCAACTGAGAAATGGCTTCTTAACTAATTCACAGAATTTAGCTTTTCTGTTTCCATAAGCAGCACCAGTGCCATGTCTGAACACCAAAATCCCTAGTCTCCCGTATTCTTCAATGGACCCACCATTTAGTGCAGCCTTGGAATAGGTTTTACTAGAGTTTGAAAAAGTTAAAGTATGCTCCTGACCCAAAACCATTTCTTGACTCTGAAAAGAAATTGTTCCTGGAAATGCTTCAGGGGAAAGATTTGGAGGAGCAGCTTTCCATTTTGCCTTGAATTGCAAACTCACATTAAAAAACATTAAGGATAATAAACTGGAAATTCAATTACCAGGCTTGAAGCCAGAACACCGCACATTCGATTTGGATTTGCATCTTAACTTATAGCTTGTTCTTGCCAATATTACTTACAATTCAGACCTTTGCTCATGGTATAAAAAGCATTTAGTGCACAGATGATTTCTCACCAAGTGCTTTTTGATGGACCTGCTCAAATGTTGATTTGGGTAGGAATTTAAGTTAAGAGGAAATTTAAAGTATCTCTCCCTTTTATTTATATGTTTTTATTTTTGCACTTTGGAATTCAAAGGACTACATAACAAGAGTTTCAAATTTGTACACAATGTTGAAGGCCTCTTCTTGGATATCAATCAAGTTTTCCATTAGGCCTACTGCTAATTTATTTACAAAACTTTCATGTTGAAATGTTAATCGCCTGCCCTAGTGAAGGAGATTCTTACTATGGGGGTTGGATAAAGAATAAATGGACAAGTCTTGCCCTACCCCCCTCTCCCCCACAACCAAAAAACTGTAAGAGTATGGATTCTGGCTTGCATTGATTTTCCCCAGTAATTCAGATATCCAGATGTGGACTTCTGTGAATCTGGATACATAATCCTAAAAGTATGTGGGTCTCCCCAGTTCCTAAAAAATGGCATGCCTTAGCCATGAAGGACATAGGAAGTACCCCTAGGTGTGAATCCAAGCTCTGTCATTTATCGCCTGTGTAAATATAGAAAAATTGATTAAACTTGTGCCTCAGTTCTCTCATCTATAAAACTGGAGGAAGATGAGAGTACCTCTTTTTTAGGGTTGTGTAATGAATAAAGGAGCTAATAGTGCATGTAAACCTCTTAGAAGAGGTCTGGCAATAGATAACATCAGTAAATATTAACTTTTGCTAGTATCAGGTGTGAGTCATAAAAGTTTTCAAGAATAATTGCATTATTTTGCTTGGGGTAGAGAAAACAGTAGTTTCCCTTTGGATGCCTCACAGAATTTTGGCTTCTCTCTATTGCAGTGGATCTCAATCTTGGATTCTTATTAATATCACCTGGTGTCAAAGTATAATTTTCAAAAGTTGAAAACTTGTCTCTCATATAAATGTACAATGAGTACTTGCCAAAGATTTATTTGGTTTATTTAATGAGAGAGCCAGTGGGATGAGTTTAAACTGGTTCAAAGAGAATTACAAAGACCAAGTAGCTGTAGGTCCTGATAGAAATTTGGAATAAGATTGCTAAGTTAGATACAGAACTGGTTAATGTTCTATCAAGGAAAAACCCTGTAATCTTGGAACTGGAAAAGAATTATTAGCGTCTCTACTGCTGTAAATAGGTATTTGTCTTGTTACGGGACCAGAATCTACTGCATTGCCATAGGACTTTTACGATAGTTGTCAAACTTGGAAACATGTCAGAATTATCCAAGAACTTATTAAAATTATAGAAACCCAATCCCTATTCTACTTTGATAAACATAAACCTCTGTGTTCTTTATTAGCTTTCTAGGTAGTTCCTTTATATACCAAGGCTTAAGAACCACTGTTTTTCATGGCAAAATTTACTTTTAAAGAGTTGTGATTTTTCCTAACTAAATATCTCAGTAATTAGTGAACAAAATGAAGACTCATTATCCTAAATAATTATATAATTTTGGGGTAAGCCTGTTAGACAATGCTTTATCATGCCATTGAAAGGTTATGTAGTCACCTTTTAACTTAGTTCCAAGTTCTGAATTTTTGTTTTTTAATGCTGGGTAACATTTAAAAACTACTTATGACTAGGTACCATCTCTAGCTTCTGATTAATTGAACTGAGGTGTGGCTTGTAAATTGAGGTTATAAAAATTCCCCAGGTGACTCTAATGTGCTGTCGAGACTAAGAACCTCTGGTCTTTAAGTTTGCCTCATTTTTTGATTGCATTCTACATTAGGCAGTCTCAAGAACATGATATGTGCTCAATAATATGTATTAGATTGTTAACAAATTACATTAAATGCATACAGACTAATTTGGAACACCCCACATTGCATTAGCACAGATTTATTTGGCCAGTCTTCAGTAGAAGTGGATGCTTCCACAGTGATGGCTATTTCATTCTCTGTTTCAGGAAGATAGCAGAAAATTCTACAGTTAACATTACTTTGTGACAGAAAGACTATTTATATTGCTGTGCCCAATTTGCAGGTCAGTTGGATGTGACTAAACTATCTCTTCCCTCCTACCTGTTCTAGACAAATATTTCCTGTCAAGCACATGTCTTCTTTCCTGAAACATGACTAAAAAGTTAGTTATTTGAAAAAGTATTAGGAAGAAATCTTCTTTCATAAAAAATTTTTTTTGGCTTTTTTTTTTATTCTCACAACTTCAAAGGCTGTCAGAACAATCCAACTTTTTTTCAACACCAAGATGGCTATGTCGTCCTCTCAAGATGGTGATGCTTCCTGTATGGTGTTGCTGCAGGTAGCCAGGAAGGTAGGTGATTTAGCCATCATTCCTTTACTGTGATCTATTTTTAAGGAACTGTCATTCTTTCCCTTTGGTTTTCTTTATTTCATTCTTCTACCTTCTGCTTTTGTTTGGGTATTCTGTGATTAAGGGTAAAAATTATCTTCATTACTGTCACCAGCATTCTTTTTGGGGGAAGAAGTTGCTTGATATGGGCAAAGAGTCTCTGTAAGTGCTTGGGTTCAAGATGAGACTCTGGGGTATGAAAGCTGACCAGGACTTAAGCAAAAACAAGACAATGGATGAATGTTTCCACCTGAGACAAAGAAAACAATTTGTTTCTGCTCCTGAAAGGGAGGAGGAAATAAAAGAAAGGGCAGAGAAGAGACAAGATGATGGTAGAAGGCTGGCCATGACACAAGGTTGAAGAACCTGAGTAAAACCTTTGGACAGGGAGACTGGAGTGATGTATAAAAACAGGCTGGCTTTGTTTGCAGCTCTTGGGACTGCTGTGGCATGAGTTTCACTTCTTTGCAACTCTGCTCCCCACGTCTTCAGTAAAGTCTATCCCACACATACATGCCTGAGGCAAATATATGTACCTGTGTAAATTATAAAAAGTAGCACAGAATTTTATGACTGGATTAAGGTAACAGATTCAGCATACTTGGACACAACAGGAAAGCTAAGAGGAAACCATGCTTATGGAATTCTTGGAGAGGACTTTGAACGTGGTTCAAGGCAGTTGTATGTAGTGTAACACTGAATTCACTCTTTCCACAATGATTTAATGGAAGGACAAAGAATGCATAGACCTCTACTAGATACTGTGCATAATTCCAAGACCACTTAGAGATGCCTCTTCAAGGGCTAACAATCTAGTGGAGATGAGAGATATATACAAAGAACTAGATCTGAACACCAGGAAGACTGTACATGTCTTAAAAGAATAAAAGAGATCTCTTCTGATTAGGGAGACTATGGAAGCTACATGGAAGAAATGGTGTCTGAGCTGATGTTTGAAAAATAAATTGAATTGGATATGGAAATGAGAGAATTATAATCATTCCCATGTATTAGACAAGGAAAATACACCTATGTAACCACCACTCTATTAAGATATGCAAAATATGTATTGCTTCAGAAAGTTTCCTTATGCCTCTATCCAAATGATACCCCATGATCTTTCACTTCAGGCAACCACTGATCTAATATCTATTACCAGGGTTGGATTTGCACATTGTGCTAAGTGTTCACTTGCATTATCTCATTTGATCCTCATAAAATCCTTTGATGTAAGTGCAGTGACTGTTTCCATTGTGCAGGTGAGGACACAGGCTTAGTTTAAGTAAGTAATTTGCTCCAAATCACACAGCTAAGAAATTACAGAACTGGAACTTGAGCCCAAAGCTAATTCCAAAGACCAAACTCTTATCTAACTCCCAGAGAGAATAACATAAGAAAGATGAAGGAAAATGTATTATATTTATGGACAATAGTAAGTAATTTGGCTGCAAAAAAAAAGGTATATGAGAAAAGTAAAGTTTAGTCAAAATTTTGTGGTTTTCTGTGGTTCTCTCCTCCATTGAGAAGAAGGATTGTGTGTACCTGTAATCCTCCCACATTAGGATAGCTCTGACTCTCAATCTTGCAAATTTAAATCTCATTCTAGATGTTTTTTATATGTCAAATAGTGTCCTATTTATGTGCAAAGTTTAACTTCCAGGTGGCCCTGTGAAATATTAAGTGTTGACTTCATAGTATTTGCTGTTATTTATACATATGCATGTACACATTTGTACAGAAATAAGTACACATTTGTACAGAAATAAATACACATGGGCATCTGTGCTGAAGTATGCAGCCAAGTGTCAGCACATTATCAGATTTAAATTAGCAGCCTGACTCTATTAATAGCTCTAGTTTTCCAGTTTCTAAAATAAAAGATCCCAGAACAGCTGGACTAAAATCTGAAACAGAATGGAAGAATACATCCCTGTAAGCAGTAGTAGTCTGTCTTTAGCTGCTAAATAAAGTTTGTAGCTCCATAGGTTTTACAGATGCCTATACAAGAACTCTTGAAATGTAAAGTGCTTTTTAAAAGCAGCATAATCTCCAACCAGTGGAAGGGATTGATTATGCCTTATCAATCATGTAATTTTGAAAATCCCTTTGATATTCCATTAAAATTTGAAAGTAGGGTTGAATCCAGAAGTAGATAGGGTCCATCTTGACCACATGGTTTAATGAAAGGGTAGCAATAAACTTTCCTCCCACTCACCAAAATTTCTTTTCTGCATGTTTATCACTTCTGGGATCTCACCATTTTAAAATGCAATGCAGTATCCAGTCTAATGTTTCTTCTAGATTTAACTCCTGCTGTCCCTTCCATGCCTACCTGTATCCCTAATTAACATGTGCTCCTGCTTCTCTGCTCCCCAAACATGCAGCACACTGTACTTTACTCTGCCACTTAGACCATGACATTCACTCAACCCATGTGTCCTTCCTTTCTTTACCTGGTAAAGTGCTAGCCACTTTTCAAAGCTCATCTTAAACAATCCCTACCCATGTTATTTGCAAGATGCTCCTTCATTGACCCCCTGTCTGCCCTGGCAGAATAAATCATATCTACCCTGCTCTTCCCATGGAACTGTGTTCTTGATCTATGGTGACAAATATCACATCCTTTCATGGTGTCTGTCTCTTGCTTGAGTGGAAGCTCCTTAGCTCTTTGTGGCTATAAAGTGTGATCCTGGGGCTGGCAACATTGGGTGTTACCTGGGAGATTGCTACAAAGTCAAAATATCACACTTTCCCCCAGATCTACTGTATAAGAAACTCATTTTGGAAAATGGGCAAAAAGGCAACTAACCTGTGGGAGTGTGAGAGTCTCTTCAAAAGTGAGTGTCCACAAATGTTTACATGAATGGGTGTGTGCTGGTGGGTGAATGAAAGTTCGCCTGAGGGGAGGAGACTGGGAATCAAGAAACGCAGGCCTCCTCCAGAGGGAGTTGCACCCCACAACTGCTGAGGTTGGAGCCCCCAGTGTACAAGATCCTCTGCAGTTCTTGCAGGTTTCTCGGGAGGAGGCAGCAGAGATCAGATGCTCCTCAGCACCTGGCCCATGCCACAACCTGCAGCAGTAGACCAGGTACCGGCTATGGGAACCATGGAGAAAGTGCAGCAAGGAAATCTGGAGCTGAGCCCCACCACCAGCAAAGAGACCCCACTGCTACCATTTTCTCCGTCCTGGGACCAGGCAGAAACCTGTGTTGGCCTGCCTAGCTCTGTTCAGCCTGAGTCCCAGAGGCAATCTCGGCACCCCTCTGGTATTGACCAACACTGACCCAGAGAGGAAACTTCAGGGGCAGACAGAGAGAGACAGAGGCCTCACCCCTTAAACTGGACTAGGCACTGACAAGTCTGATGTATGTGAGAGATGGCGGCAGCAGCGGCAACAGCAGCGAGTTGAGTTGTGAGTCTGGAGCTGGTTCACCCTCCTCCCACAGCAGTCCATGGGGCATCTGACCCATGATAAGAGTAACCTGATTGGTCTGCACCAAGAACAGAGGAGAAGGGCTGGAGACAGGCGCTCACTCCCTACCATGGCAGCAGCAGTGCTTGGGAAGGAAACCTGAAGTTCTAGAAATGGCCACAGAGGGAGCTCTTTTTTTCCCCCTTCTGTTTATGTGTTTGTACTTGCTTTGTTGCTATTTTTTGGTTTTGTTGTTTTGTTTTTAGGTGTTTTTTTTTGCATATGGGTATTTTTGAAGGTGAGTACAGCATCAGATTTTTTTGTTTATATGCATGTATGTTTTTGCTTTTTTGTTTTTGTTTATTCTTTAGTTGGTGTGCCTGTTTTCCTTCTTCTTCTTTCTCTTCATCATCCTTTTTTCTCCTTTCTTCCTTTTTCCATTATTTTCCTTTTTTTCTGATCTCATTTTGCTTTCAGGGAGCATACATATGCCCCCACCTCATGGACAGATTGTAAATTGGTGGAAATGGGTTCCAGGGGGCCCATATACCTATCAGCAGATACTGTGATCTGTAGATAGCTTCTGAACCACAGTTCCCCTCATCATACCTTAATCAAATCTCAAAACTGCAAAAAGCACAGCCCCTCATCCCCAGTCTGTCTTCAAAGTTGAATAAATCTGGAGGATCTACATAAGGAAGAATGGGGGGCTAAGCAAACAGAAGTGAAAGCTATCTCCCCTACTACTGAGCAGCAGAATTAGAGAAGGGGGAAGAGGGGTGAGGAAAACTGTTGCAAAGGAGAACCGCAGGTCCCATCAAGACTTCTGGGAAGAAAACATCTGAGAATACAGACTTTAGAAGTCAAACAGTGAAGAGCCCCCAGAATGACTGATCTCAAACCACAAACCAGATATCAAGATATTAATGGAGAGAAATAACAGAATTGAGGAGAGACAAGAAGAACGAATAAAGGAGTTGATAACTGAGATGATGGCAATAAAAAATACAGTAAGCAAAATAAATAACACACTGACAAGCATGGAAAGCAGAATTAACCAAGCAGAAGAAAGAATCTCAGAGCTTGAGGACCAAAATATGGAACTAGCCCAAACTGTTAAAAAACATAGAAAAGAAGCTTTAAAAGATGAAACAAAGCCTCCAAGAGATGTGTGGTATAGGAAAAGGCTGAACCTTTGATTAGTTGGCATTCCTGAGGCAGATAGAGAGACAGAGAACACCCTGGAACAAAAGTTCCATGAAATTATCCAAGAAAACTTCCCTCATCTCATTAGAGATGTGATCATTCAAACACAAAAGATTCAGAGAACCACTGCAAGACATCAAATGAGAAGATCAACTTCTAGACACATAGTAGTTTGCTTAGACAAAGTAGGTATTAAAGAAACAATCCTAAAGACAGCAAAAGAGAAAGATCAGACTACCTATCAGGGAAGACCAATTAGAATAGCAGCAGACTTAGCTACAGAAACACTACAGGCTAGAAGATACTGGAGTCTAATCTTCAAAGTTCTCAAAGACAAACAATTCCAACCAAGAATTTTCTACAAAAGATTCAAATCTTTCCCAAACATTCAATCCCTAAAAGTTTACACTGCCTCATGACCAACTTTACAAGAAACACTTAAGAAAGTATTAAACATAGAAGAAAGAAAAAAAAGAATGACTACGCTCCTCCCAAGAATGCAGGAAAACTTTGAAAACACACATATATATCAACCCAAAAATCAAAAGAAAACCAGCAAACAAACAGCAACAACAAACTCTTTAGAAACATTATAACAGGGATAAGCTCTCACATCTCAATGATTAGCCTTAAAGTGAATGGACTAAATGTACCACTGAAAAGTCAAACAATGGAAAATTAGACAAAAAAACTAAGACACAGCAATATACTGTCTCCAGGAGACTCATCTCACCAGAATGGGCACTCACAGACTCCAAGTAAGAGGATGAAAAAAATTTTTTCAGGCAAATGGAAGACAAAATTAGCAGGAATTGTGATCCTAATATCAGGCAAAAGATCTTTTAAGCTATCAAAAATTAAGGAAGATATGGAAGTTCACTACATAATGATAAAAGTTTCAATCCATCAATAAGATATATTCATCATAAACATATATGCACTCAGCATAGGAGCATCAACTTTTATAAAGCAGCTTCTAGGTAAATGAAAAAAATATATTGACTCTAAAACTATCATAACTGGGGGCTTATATACCCCACTGACAACCTTAGATAGAACATCAACGCAAAAAAATCAACAAAGAGATCCCAAACCTCAATTTGATGCTTGACCAAAAAGACTTAATACATACCTACAGAACATTCTACCCAACAAACATAGAATATACATTCTACTTGGCATTATATGGGATGTACTCCAAGATTGACCACATCCTCAACCATAAATCAGACATAAACAAATTTCATAAGATCAAAATACTGCCATGTACCTTCTTGGGCCACAATGGAATAAAAATAAATATCAACACCAACAAAGTTCCCCCAAAACTCACAAAGACATGGATACTAAACAGCATGATGCTAAACAACTCTTGGGTCAACACAGAAATTAAAAAATTTCTGAAAACAAATGAAAATGAAGAAACATCTTACCACAACATCTTGGATGCCATGAAAGGAGTACTAAGAGGAGAATTCATATCTCTATGCATACACATCAAGAAAATAAAAAGAAAGATCATAATTTAATAGCCTAACAAATCACCTAAGGGAGCAGGAAAAACAAGACCACCAAAACCCTAACTTCAACAGATGAATCCAGATCACCAAAATAAAAGCCCAAATATGAGACATAGAACACAAATATATAATAGAAAAAAAAATCAGTGAAACAAAAAGCTGGTTTTTTGATTGACCTCTAGCCAGACTGACCAAGAAAAAGAAAAAGAAATACCACCAGAAATACAAAAGATCAAATCACAATTCATCCCAAAGAAATACAAAAGATTATCAGAGATTCCTTTGTACATTTGTATGGAAAAAACTCAAAAACCTAAATGAAATGAAGGACTTTCAGGTATCACACAACCTCCCAAGTTTTAAACAAGGAGAAATTGAGACCCTAAATAGACCAATAACAACCCAGAACATTGACTTCATCATAAGAAAACTACCTACCAAAAAAAAAAAAAAAATGTTGGACCATTTGACTTTCCAGCAAAATTCTACAAAAATACAAGGAAGAACTGATACCAATCTGACTGAAAGTATCCAGGCAATTGAGAAAGACAGAACTTTCCCCAAACTATTTTATGACACTAACATCACAATGATACCCAAACCAGGTAAAGATCCAACAAAGAAAGAGAGCTAGAGACCAATATCCTTGATGAACATTTATGCAGAAATTCTCAACAAGATTCTCAGAAACCAGATCCAACAACACATCTCAAAAATCATCCACCATGACCAAGTAGGTTTCATCCCCAGGATGCAGGGCTGGTTCAATATCTGCACGATCATAAACATAATTAAGTACATAAACAGATGTAAAAACAAGAACCACATGATTATATCATTAGATGCAGAAAAAGCTTTTGATAAAATCCAGCATCCCTTCTTGATAAAAGACCTTAAACACCTAGGCATAGATGGAACATATCTCAAAATAGTAAGAACCATGTACAATAAATCCACAGCCAACATATTGCTATAGACAGAAATTGGAAACATTTCCCCTAAAAACTGAAGAAGACAAGGCAGCCCACTCTCACCTCTCCCACTCAACATAGTGTTGAAAGACCTAGCTAGAGCAATCAGATAAGAGAAGTAAATCAAGGGTATCCAAATAAGAAAAGAGAGAATTAAGTTATCCCTCTTTGTAGATGACATGATCCTGTACCTCGAAAACCCAACAGAATCTATCAAATACCTCCTTGCACTGATAAAGGGCTTTGGCAACGTATCAGTGTATAAAATAAACAAGTAAAAGGCAGTCTCATTCTTATACACCAACATTAAACAGGCAGAAATCCAAATAAAAAGCACAATTCCATTCATAATAGCCACACACACACACAAAGAAAAACCTTAGCATCTTCCTAACCAAAGAAGTGAAACGTCTTTACAATGAAACTGTAAAACAGCTCAAAGAAATCAAGAAGACACAAAGATATGGAAAAATATTCTATGCTCATGAATTGGAAGAATCAGCATTGGTAAGATGTCCAACTTACCAAAGGCAATCTGCAGATTTAACGCAATACCCATTAAATTACTAACATCATTCCTCTCAGACCTGGAAATGACAATACAGAAATTCATAGGCAGACATAAAAGACCACAAATAGCCAAAACAATTCCTTAGTAAAAGAAGCAAAGTGGGAGGTATCACACTTCCAGACTTTAAACTTGACTATAAAGCTACAATAATCAAAATAGCTGGGTACTGGTACAAGAACAGGCATATAGATCAATGGAACAGGATAGAGATTCTGGAAGCAAAGTCTCAATTTCTCAACAAACTCATCTTCAACAAAGTCTCCACCAATAGCCACAGGGAGACAAGAACCTATTTAGTAAATTGTCCTGGAAAAATTGGCTGACCACATGAGGGAGACTGAAACAGGACACTTATCTATCATACACAAAAATCAACCCTAAATGGATCAAAGTTCAAATGCAAAACCTCAAACTGTAAGAATCCTAGAAGAAAACATATGACACACTCTTACAGAAATTAGAATAGGCAACCAATTCTTAATCAACTCTCCAAAAATGAATGCCATGAAAGTAGTTAGACAAGTGGGACCTCATCAAACTAAAATCTTCTGCAAAGAAAAAGAAACCATCAAGTGAATGGGGAGATAGCCCACAGAACGAGAAAAATATTTGCAAACTGAAAATCTGACAAAGGCCTAACATCCAGGATCTACAAGAAACTCAGACATGACCAAAACACACACACACACACACACACACACACACACACACCCCTGTTTAAAAAAGTGTGCAAAAGATATGAATAGACACTTCTCAGAAGACATTCGAGCAGTCAACAGATATATGAAAAAATGCCCAGCCTCACTAATCATCAAAGAAATGCAAATTAAAACCACACTGAGATACCACCTAACTCTAGTCAGGATGGCCATCATCAATAACTCAAAAACAACAGATGCTGGAGAGGATGTGGGAAAGGGAACACTTTTACACTCTTGGTGGGAGTGTAAACTAGTGTAATCTCTGTGGAAAACAGTGTGGTGATTTCTAAAAGATCTGAAAATCGATCTTCCATATGCTCCAGCAATCCCCCTTCTGGGAATATACCCAGAGGAACTCAAATTACTCTACAAAAAAAGATGCCTGCATACGCATGTTTATTGCAGCATTATTCACAATAGCAAAAACACAGAACCAACTATGCTGCCATAGATGAAGATAATGTGGTACATTACATGATGGAATACTATGAAGTCATAAAGAAAAACAAAATTATGGACTTTGCAGAAACTTGGATGGAATTGGAGTCTGTAATACCCAGTGATTTATCACAGAAACAAAGATTTGAGTACCACATATACTCCCTCATAAGTAGACCCTGAACATCTATCATAATACTATAAGGAAAGGATTGGCAGTAGTGGGACATTGCCAGGGCAGGAGGGGCACATAACATCAATAAGAGTACCAACCTTTACCTGTACAATGATCACTTATGTACTTAACCCTGAATTGTACCCCACATCTTTAAAATTAAAAAAAGAAACTCATTCTAACAATATTTCTTGCTGGATTCATATCAACATTAATGTTTGAGAAGGCTGTCCTAGAAGACAGAGAGCGTGGCTTAGTACTCCTGCACTTCCTCACAGCACTGAGCAGGTTATATATTCATTCAACAAATTGATGAAAGGCACCACATGTCAGACATTGTTTTAACAGTCAGTGATTAAAAGGTGACTAGACATGAGGCATTTGACATTAGAGTAGCTGTAAGTATGGCTAGAGGTTAGGATTCCTCAGATGAAACAGGAAAAGGCCAAATTCATTCTAAGCCTTTAAAAAGGTCTTATGAGCCTGAGAAACTCACTAGAATTTATTCAATAGGTTTCTTTAGTGTGGGATGTCTCAGAGTACTTAAATGTATGTGTGTCTTGTGACTCTACAATGTATAGTATGCCCCAAACTTATTTGGTAGTAGAAACTTATTTATTTTTTATTTGTTTATTTACTTATGCATGGCTCATCTTGTGGGATTTCCAAGGTATGTTTTGGAAAATAATCCTACAAGATGACCACTTTAATAGTCTGTTGATTTGTTTGTATTGTCTTCTAAGGTGTTTTAACTCTTGAACATTTAACTTTTCTTCTCAATAGGACTGTAAGCTCTTGAAGAAGATGGAAGAATCTTATGCTTATTTGTTCTTCTGCTTTAACTTTCACATTGTGATTCAATCAAAATTTGCTGAAGGATGTCCTATGTCTGTCTTGCCACCAAGCAGAGCATGAAGAAATGATGGGAGCTTGATTGACAACAAGCCCAAAGGGGTTTAACATGGTAGGGGAGATACTTGAATGGAGATTATAATCCTGGCTCAGGCTTTCGCTGTGTTGATTTTGAGCTGGTCACTTGCCCTCTCTGGGCACCAGCATCCACTTAATGTGCCAAGCATGCCTACTGGGTGACAGCCTCCAATGGTGTCTGAATTTGCAAGCTATGTGTCTTCATAGATATAAGGTACCATTAAAGAGATGAGAATTACATTTTAGGAAAAACTTTATATTCTGCTTTCCTGGAAATAGTGTTTAAAATTAGAAAGAATAAAGATTTTAGGATGATATAGGGAGGAACCATCCCAGAGGCTGAGAGATGGATACAAAATCTTCTAGAAAGAGACTTTTCAGGCCTGAAATTCTTTTATCTGTATAATGGGAATAATAACATCTGTTTCCCTTTACCGTTATTCATTTTGAAATTAAATAAATCTGAGAATAATTGACCTACTCATTTTTAAAGTAGCTACTAAGAATATAATTATAACCAAAACAGCAACACAATTGAATGTGTGTTGAATTCTAAAATTATTAACACTAGATTAAAAAGTAATACCATATGCTTATACAGCATGAGTCTTTCTAGCTGCTCAGAGCACTTCACACGAGTTCCTTTAAATATGAATATATTTTTTTTTAATGGATGGGGGACCCAAATCCTACCAATGTCCTTTTCAAAGCTGGGCATTATCCCTAGGTCTCGTGTTTCCCAGTCTGGCCTTTCCCCACTAACGGAAATGCAAAGAATGTTCATTTTGACCTTCAGCCTGGTTGATAAAAGCTGTCTTCTCTCTGAAATATGTGTATATATACTGTGAGTTTTGTATTTATGTTATTTCCTGAAACGTGCAGATAAACAATGATAATTGGAAATGACTGGTGTGCTTTGGCAGATTTGAAAAACTGTTAGTACTTCATGTAAGTCCAAATGCTTCCTGTGATAAGCAGCCTTCACTTACCCAAAATGGGGGCCCATGATTAACTGGCAATTGGTTGGTATTAATGATGAGGCATGTCCTTTAAGTCTTTCTGCTGATGAAACCCTGGGCAGGTCTGAGACCAGCTTAGATGTGCAGGGTGGTTGAGTTTGAAACACAGACAAGAGCCTGGTGCTCTTCCTTTCCGGCCCACATCTGCCTCCTAGTTCCTGGCAGCCCAATTACTTGTATTTCAAACTTCATTTCCATCTCAATGAGGTTATGTCCAATGTGAGTGCACCTTTCCCTGGCAGGGCCCATCTACCAACCTTGCTCTTTTATCTCCCCCTTGGCCTCCAACATCGGAGGACTTGTAGTTCCTTATGATCTGCTGAACATTAATATTCACTAACTTGCTCCAGGGAGCTATGCTTCACTGAGCACATTTTCACCTGAAAGGAGTTGTTTAATATAAACATTTGGTTAATATTCTGTACATTTGAAAGTATTTTATCAGCATTGGTGTAGGACCAAAAGTCATTTAAATTCAATGGAAACTGATTATGCGCCAAGAATCAGTCCTTTCCAAAAGAGTGTGCTTCCCCCCTAATATAATGTATACATTATAAAACTCACTTACACGGTTGATGGGAACACTTTGTGGACAAACCAGCAGCCCTGCATTTCATCTGACTGAGTATTCATCATCTCTGATGCTGGTGTTTAATGGGGAAAAATATTATACAATATTGCTTTAAAAACTGTCTAAATATAATTATCAACATCTCTGGAGTGATAATAATTATCATAACAAGAGCTCATCAGAGGAAACATACAGTTTGATGAGGATCCTGTACTCTCGAGTTCCTGCCCTCTTGCAAAAAAAGGATGCAATAACATTCCTCTTCTTCTTCTTTTTTTTTTTAACCTCCCTAAAGAACCCTAGCTCTCTGAACTCTTCTTTTGGCCTCTCTACAATTTTTCTTTGCATGTATCTCCGTGAAACTCATTATCCAAAAGAGTTGTTAGATAGACAAATAAGCAGTCCCAAGAAGGGTTGAAATAGAGAAATGAAAAATAGATTCCTAGCTGGCTGAGATTTGTCTGAATTACTTCCAAACTTTTAAATAAAGTCTTCACAAAAACAAATTATTTCTGCTACTTAGTGTCGGTGTTTGATGCTAATTTTTCTTTAAACTTTTTTTTCTCTAACCAGGAAATATAAATCACTGGAGAGTAAACAAACAAACAAACAAACTATATATATATATATATATACACACACACATACATGCACTTAACAAAATCTATGTAGCCACTATCCAGGTCAAGTCCTCATTATGTCCCTTCTTGATAGCAACTCTCTTCCTACTATATTGAGAAAGTGAGAGAGAGATGTTATCTTTCCCTACTACTATCATGTCTTGGCTTACAGCTGGAGTTTATTTTCAGTGCTTTATAGCATTCTGATGATAAATGGATTTGCTCAACCATTTTAGTATTGATAGTCATTTGATAAATTTTTATTTGAGGCAATAACAAGCTATAGTGCTGAGATTGTCAAGTTCTTATTAGTATAGATAGGCAGTCCTATACTCATATATACCTTACAGTATAATTGTTAGATCATAATATTTTTATTTGTTCAATTTTATCAGATAAGCCCAAATGCTTTCCAAAGTGGTGTCACCAGTTTACAATCCTACCAACAGTGTATGAGAGTTCTGAATGTCCCATATCTTCATTAATACTTGATAATGTCAGACTTTTAAATGTAAGGCCAACTAGTGGGTGTGTAGCAGTATCTTAACTATAGCTTCAATCTGCATTTATCTGGATGTGAATGAAATTGAATACATTCTCAACCTTGGGAATTTTTTCGCTAAATATCTCTTCAAGCCCTTTGACCATATGTGTAGTGTGTTATCTGATTGATTTGATGCCATTATAAGGGGATGACAGCCTTATCATTGTGTGTATGAAGAAAGTACTCAGCACGATTATCTGGCACTTTTACATAAATTAGCAATGATGAAGACTACAACACTAGTGTAGATTGCCTAGCTTGAGTCTGCTGTTTCTGATATACTTATGGATTTCCACAATAAAGAAAATATGGACCATTGAAAGGGCCATTGGAGCCATATATCAACATCAAGACTCCTTTGCTTGTAGTTGGGCTGTTTTGGAAGGGCTCTGACTCCTTCAAGGATCATTTAGATTGCTGCAGAAGGGATTTAATAATGCATACCATAGAGTTCCAGAAAAAAAATTTGTTTTCTGTCAGTGAATAGCCAACTTACTCACAAGACCTTGGAAGAATACCAAAAAGCAGTCTCTTGAATACTCAAAGCACTCATTAGTGCTCTGACAGCGGAAATAGTTGTGTCCTAATTGGCAACATAGCCACATACATGATCGTCACAGTGAGTCAGACCACAAAACACTCAGCCTGGAATTTTTTATGAAGAGAATTTGGGCAAGAATGTGCCCAACTTACCCTCTGAGATGTTGCTTTCAATGGTTCAGACTCCTTCAATCTCTAGAACGTACTTAGGATTTATCTCCTGCAATTAAACAGTTCTTGATTCTATTTGTGATAACAGGGTTCACACATTTCCTCTGAATGTCTCAAGTTCTAGTTCTCCAAGAAAGGTCATTGGTGACTCCAGTTGCCCACCCAAAGAACGTGTCCCCTTTTTACTATAAACCTTTTTAAAAATCACCCCATAAGTCATTTTTTTTAACATATAAAGGACTATATTTGAGTTTGGCACTGATTAAGCTTCTGGAGTAGTAGCTTTTCTGTAAGATTCTTTTGTAAATATGTTCGCAGAAAAGCTATGACTGTGGCATGTATTCAGTGCTTGGTCCAAGCAGAGGCTCATATGATAACTCACTCCTAACCTTGGGATAGGTGAGACTGCATAGCCCCTTCTGCTCTCTCCTCCTTTTGTGAAGGAATCGGCTGACTTGAAGCTGAACAAATGGTAACTGCCATCATAACACAAAAACCATTCCTTCTTCCATGGAAACTGAAGAATCAATGCACACTTAAGGCTTGGATTTACTCAATAAACGCACAATGATACAATGTATAGGCATTTGATTTGTTTATCTTCAGAAGCATTTGGAGCATGGTAGAGAATTAATACCTTTTCCTTAAACATATCTGTCAAGAGGTGAAGAGGGATACTTGGAATTTCTTACATATTTTGTTCTACTTTATTTCAGCAGCATCTTCTTAATGAAACCACATTTCATTTCCAAATTTCAGGGATGTTATTAATCCCTGAATGCAATGGCTCCAATTCTGTTTTCTCTCAAAGATCTTTGAAATTGATTCGCCAATATATTGTTCCTAAGTTCTATACCTAAGGGACAGCACAGGGATCCGAAGAACTGCCCGGATCCATCTGACATCTATAAACTAAACAATTTGGCTCAGTAATGATGAGAATATCAGAGGCATACATCTGCCTAATATTTAAAGGGTAAATGTCTCAATTTTACTCCCATGTTCGTCTGGGTAGTGCATTCTCCTCTAGCTCAGTACTGAAGGATAATTGCTTCTTATTGTCTATATCAAAGTAGTTCCATTACATAAATGGTTGGAGGGAAAAGGGGGAAAAAAAGAGATTTTCTATGAGAAAGTATTGCCAGGGGCTGTTTCTTCAGACTTCACATAACCTCGTTCCAAAAAAAAAACCAAACCAACGAGTTGAAAGGAGCAATAACTTGGATGAGGAGGCATGAAAGTTCAGTTTCTACTTCTGTCCTACTTCCATTGTCTCCAGTCCCTCAGACAGAGCTGGGCAGTACAGACTGTGATACAAAGGGTCTTTCTGCATGAAATTCACGTTCCTTTAACTCTCTGCAGAGTGCTGTTTTTCTCTGTGTCATTCTCAGCCATTAACATTTTAATTTAACTTCATATGGCACTGTTCTGTAGATGAATTTGCTTTCTTGCTTTTGTTTATTGTACAAGTGACAAACATGAGGGCATTTTCGTGATGTAAAAAAATGCTGTGAAGTTGTGAAAATGAGGTGACTTCTCCTTGCCAAGCTCCAAGGAATGTGAAAGCAGAGATGACTCTGACAAGGAACTGTAAATATTCCCAATATTAAATTGTTCAGTAGACTTGGTCTGAACTAAATGAGGTCTGGTGGAGGCCTAGAGACAAATTTGACCCTGAACTTCTCTCTGCTAAGATGGGATGAGGCTAATCTGAGTCTTCAGAAAGTCATTCAATCAACATTCTCTTTAATGGTGATACCTCCTTCTTTTTGAAGAGTTTAAGTAGCATTTAGAAATTAGACACACCCTGCTTAGAGGGCATAAGTAGGCTGTTCATCGTTATAAAACTATTTTCACACATTGAAGTGTTTTCGTTTTATGACTCTATCTCTTCCTGAGATCCGTACATTCTTACATTTGCCTGCTACTCCCCAAGCAATCATTTATGGATTGGGTCTATAAGAAAACAACTTCCCATGGGAGGATTTAAAGTAGAAAAATGACAGGTTTGGAGATGGGAAGCAGAAGAAACTATCTTATAAAGGTTTTCTCTTCCCTATACACCATATATGCCTAAGCACCTCACCTTCTAATATTTTTTGAGACATCTTCTGGTGATGTATACAGTCTAAGTCAGGGATGGCCAATATTTGTTCAAAATATGTCTAATCACCAATCCAGAGTTCATGATGGGCATAGCTAATCAAGCACAGCACTCTTTTCCTGCTGAACCTTGACTCAGAATCCTTCTCAGGACAACGCTGCATGCAGACTCTTCGAGTTTATCAGAATTGCAGTGCAAGCTGAAATAACCTATCGTCCCATTTCTGAGCTCAACCACTGATATGGTTCCTCTTCTTAGGATAGGAGGCCAGATATCATTTCACCCAGACAATCTTAGTATGGATGCTATAAATATTCTACTCTTCCTATAGTCCTCCC
Organism: Carlito syrichta; assembly: GCF_000164805.1. Classification (NCBI taxonomy): domain Eukaryota; kingdom Metazoa; phylum Chordata; class Mammalia; order Primates; family Tarsiidae; genus Carlito; species Carlito syrichta. Next base: position 608,248 of record NW_007258428.1, read on the forward strand.
TCCTTCTGCCTCTAGTGAAGCATTCCAGGTATAGGAGGGAACACACCGTTGACAGGCAAACAGTTTCTTCTTTGTCTCATTCCAAGTCACCTCTTCTCTTATGTTCCTGTGCTTTCTACCTGCATTCATTAGGTATTTGGATTGCTCTCTCGTGGTGCATCCTGTAATTCCTAAAAATGCTGTTTTCTGCAGGTATGGTAGGCAGAATTCTGAAAGAACCCTCACAATTCCTGCTCCCTAGTGTTCATACTGTTTATTCCCATGATTAAGTTACATGCTATGACAAAAGTGAAGGGATTTTGTAGATGTTTCAAAGGTCCCAAGTTAGTAGATTTTGAGTTAATCACAAACAAGATTATTGTGAATGGGTCTGATCTAATCCGGTGCATTCTTAAAAGGCTGAACTCTTTCTGTAGGAAGAAGTAGAAATTCTGTTGGCCTTGAAGGATCAAACAGTCATGTAGTTATACTGCCTATGGAGAGGGCCAAATGGCAAGGACTCTGAGAGCAGGACCTACCTGCTGAGAGCAGCTCTTGGCCAACTGCTGCCAAGAAAAAGAGAACCTTTGTTACAGGACCACAAGAAAATAAAGTCTTACAACAACCTGGAGAAGATTGGAGGTGAATATTTCTCTGGTTGAGCCTCCAGATAAGAAGGTAGATAGCCATCATATTTTTTTCAGCCTTGTGGGAACCCGACTAAATCTGTCTGGTAGGCTGGGCTCGGTGGCTCAGCCTGTAATCCTGCGCTTTGGGAGGCCGAGGTGAATGGATTGCCTGAGCCCGCGGGTTCAAGACCCACCCGGGCAACTTGGCGAGATCTCATCTCTAATCAGCCAGGCATAGTAGCGCGTGCCTGTAATTCCAGCTACTCGGAAGGCTGACGTGGAAGGATCACCAGAGCCCAGTGGGTCAGACCGGTTGCGGTGGCCGGTAGCGTGCCACTGCACTCCAGTCTGGGCGACAGAGTGAGACTCCAACTCAAAAATTAAAAATTAAAAAAATATATATATCTGGTTTCTGACCCACAAAACCTGTAAGATAATCTGTTTATGCCATGTTAAGCCACTATGTTTGTGGTAATTTGTTACACGATAATAGAAAACAAATACATCAGGCCAGATATAAACCAGAATAAGTGATTGTCTACTTGGTTCTTTCTGCTGCCTCTTAAAATCAGCAAATCATTTTGAATGTCTTATTGGTTTCTCCTGTAGGAAAATGAGCATCTGTAATAACAACAACCAGTAATAGTATTAGAGGAATTAAAGACATTTCAAAACTTCCTATGATACGTTAATTATTTCTAGTCCATATGAAAACCTAAAGAGATAGGATCAACCTTTCCATTCATCTTCACTCCCCTGGGGTAGCAATAAGATACTGCTAGTCCAAAGAAGGAATGCATGGGATTCCTGCCTTTGGAAATGCCCAGTTGGTGAAATAGAGTGAGCTCTAATTTAAAAAAGGAATCTTAACAGCCCCCAAGGCTTTCTTTAGTGAGTTCTCTTTTTTTTTATTTAAAGATGTGGGGTACAATTCAGGGTTAGGTAGATAGGTGGTCATCATACAGGTACTCTTATTGATGTTATGTGCCCACCCCCCGGCAGTGTCCCACTACTGCCAATCTCATTCTTATAGTATTATGATAGATGTTCAGGGTCCGCTTATGAGTGAATACATGTAGTACTCAGATCTTTGCTTCTGTGACAAATCACTGACTATTATAGACTCTAATTCCATCCAAGAGCTGCAAAGTCCATAATTTTGTTTTTCTTTATGACTGCATAATATTCCAACATGTAAATGTGTCACATTTTCTTCATCTACTTTTGATGAGTAGCATGACTGGTTTCATGTTTTTGCTATTGTGAATAATGCTGCAATAAACATGAGTGTGCTGGTATCTTTTTTGTAGAGTGGTTTGTTGTGAGTTCTCTTTTTGGCAGGTGCTAAAGCAATTTACCCTACCTTTTGCTCTACTCATTTCTCACTTGAAGGGGTACTGCTTTCTTCAAGACATTTGGTAGGAAACAAACAAGAAAAATCATTTACATTTTTGAAAAGTTTCAGAGATGAGTGTGTCTTTTTACTGCCATTACTTGTGGCAGCCAGGTTTACCACCAATAACTATTTATCATAGAATTTTTTTACACCGAATAAAATGGATCCTCTCCCTTTTTTGGAAAGACCTTTTTAAGTCTTGGTTTTATTTGTGATTTTCATGAATTTATACTATAAAGTGAAGATTAAAAAATATAAGAATTTTACCTACTTTATATGGGTTTTGTGAAGATTAAACTTGGAAATACATGAGAAGTTCTTAGCACTTCTCACTTCTTAGTAAGGCACATAATACTTGCTTATTATGTCTTAACCATTATTACTGTAATAACTATTGTATATCTAGTATGTGCCCAGCAATGTGTATGACCTTGAAATGGAAAAGCAAAAATTCTTGTGTGCCAGCTGCTGATGTCACAATAGAGACCCTTTGATTCAACATCACAATGCTTCTGGTCGTTAAGGGGTGGGTGGGGCTTGGAGCCAGAGTATAAATTTGGGAACTTGAACTTGTTGAAACCAGACAACCAAACTCCATCCATCAAGAGGAGCTCAATCCAGAGAGGTAGGGTAGGGTGTTGACATAATGGGTGATAGTTGAGAAAAATTTCTATTTGGGGCATTTTCTAGACTAATGGAGGAAAGAAGGAAAGAGAATTGAGTCAATGGCTATAAAATTTCAGTATCAAGAAAGTCTAATCTGAGAGTACCAGATGATTATGAAGATAATGGTGTATGGGTATTGGTTACCTAAAGATATACCAAACTGGAAGAATTATGGGTCCCCTTAGAGTTACTTCTTTTTCTAGACTCACAAAAGTGCTTATTTAAGTTAGTTATTAAATTGCCAATTTTGTACATATATATGCACACATTCATATATACCATTGAAAAGGCAGTTTAGCTAATCATGGGATCTTATCTGTTTCTATGTCCTTGCTATTTTTTCATAAACTGTCGGCAAGTTCAATAAGACCTGCCTTATAAAACTATAAAACAACTGAAAAGTTTTTCTGCTGTTTGACTTGTATAATCATTGTATTTTACATTTTTATTCCTTTAAAAAATGTCATCCTTTTCCCAGGTTTCTTTTGATCACTGGGGCAGAAGCACCTGAATTTCTGTCATCAGTTGTGGTTCAGCCATGCTAATACTAGAAGTATAAGAACATTATAATCCCAGAGTGATAGGAAGACCTTTTCAAGGAAGATGAGATACCCAGAAGCTGTAAAAGAGAAGTCTGAAGGATTTGACCACGTTAAAATGAAAAGCTTCGGTTCAGAAAAACACCAGAAACAAATTCAAAAGATAAAATACTCACTGGAGGAGCCCAATCTCTCAACACATCTGACAATTCACAAAGAGCAACTGCAGTACAACTTTCAAAATGAACAAAAAGTTAAGAAAATGGGCAATGTGCACTAAGAGGTTACTACATAAGAAGAAACAGGAATGTTCTATTAACCAACAAAAGGCTAATCCTAAAGAGTGGAGACCAAAATTTAGCAAAGATAAAAATTCCCGAAGATTAAAATGAATACATCTGGCCATAAATAAAAATATCGTTGGCAAGAAAGAGTGGCATAATTGACATGTTTCTGGCAAATAACAGGCATTCAAAAAACTTTGGATAAATGAATCCACTGGAGATATCCTCTAGAATTACCCACTAGGAATAATAAACAGACCCAATGACTGACTTTGTGGTCCTGAATTTGTGGTCTAATGAGGTGGAGGCTCCCCTTGTGTCATGGGCCCTACCTCTTAATCAAAGAAGAATGACTCATTTTGGTAACTCACTCCAAATAGCAGAAATTATTTTTGACAATCTAGAATTTATTTGGTTAAGTCTGGGACTAAATGTTTTTTCCTTTGTACCTTTTCCTGCCTAATTTTTTCCCAATACTTGAAGTTTATTACCAGGCTGTCATGGTGTCTCCCCAGAATATGGAACAGACCTTTTTATTCTCAACTGGATCTTTCTTTTCTTTGATTTGAGAATTTTTTTATTATGTCTTTTAATTTCATTTTCTGTTCTCCTTTCCTACTTCATAAGCTACTAGTCACTATACGTTGAATCTCTTTTCCTTATTATGCCATGGATTTCATGTTTATCTATAATCACTATTTTGTGTTAGGGATTTTTGTCTCTCTTGGGACATTTGACAGTGTCTATAGACATGTTTGTGACATCTAACAAGTAGAGGCTAGGGATTCTGCTAAACATCCTGCAATGCTCAGGACAGCCACTGCACAATAAAAAAATTATCTAACCAAAATGTCAATAGTGCTCAGTTTGAGATACCCATCCTGGGTTCAGAGCTGGATCCCGATAAATCTGTAACTTCAGGTGATCTCAAATTATGATTGAAAAATAATCCAGAACTTCTATAGGAGCGACATGTAGATATTTCCTTTTATAGATAATATTTCCAGATACTATAGCTGATACTGGGGGAATCTGGGAGCATATGTACAGATATGTGAAGCACAAAACCAGAGAGATGATCTTAAGTACTTAATTTCTAGTTTAAATAATAGATGCTATAACAAACCTTGATTAAATCTTAATTATCTGATATGCTCAGTGTTTGTGTGAATTACATTTTATCATTAATGAAAGCTAAACTGCAAAATATTTTGGCTTCAACCTTTGTTTGTCTTTTAAAAAAGGCATTTTCTGACTGAGGTTCTTGTAATGTCTCTGAATCAAACAAGTTGAAAACCCTGAAATCCTATATAAATAAAGGAGAAGAATATTTTTGTTATGAACATAATTTCTCCTAGATTCAAGATGGGAATAAAATGATAACTGAACACAATGTATTTTCTAAAGTGATTTTTTTAAAAAAGTCAATATCCAGCAATATTGGGTTTCAGTTAATCAGCAACTGACAAATTGTCTTTAGCACTTCAACCACATGTTTGCAACACTCTTATCATGATGAAGAAATTCCATAAGACTAATGAACTGACTCGTGCCTTTTTATCTTTTTTCATGAATACACAAAATATTTGAGTGCTTGCTGTTCTAATTGTTTGCAAATTCATTTGCATGATTTCCTTCAATATTTCTTAGAACCTACAAAATTAATTACTTGATCTCTATAAGAATAAGCATCCTGTCTCCTCCCTTTCTGTATTAAGCCTAATTTAAAGGGAGGAATTAATTCAATAGAGTCTCATTGTTTGCTCAAATTACACATGCATAATGAGATCTTAGTAGGAAAGGATGTTGAATGCTACCATTGAGACTCAATCAGTACCTTGGGGCAAAAAATATGATAGTCTAAACATGTAGTCATAGGACTTCCCAGATAATGATAGCCTTCGAATGGTCAATCCTGTGTGTTCTAGGGCTCCTCTCAATTCTAAAATGTTAAAAAAAAAAAAATTCAGAGAAGGGTAGGTAACCATTTAAGGAGGCAGAAGGCTTCATTGTCATTACTGTAGTGGGTAGTCTAGGGTTCAAATTTCCAAAACTCATTGATACTCTACACTTGATACAATGATGGTGATAAGCTAAGACGGGACAAGAAAAATTATTGTCTTATCAACTTTCCTTTTTTTATGGCCAGTCTTTTATATCCCCAATCTTAGATGAAAACTGACAGATCATATCTGAAGCAAACTTTGGATGCCACTTTCTTTTCTCTATTTCATTCTTTCTCTCTCTCAGTAGTTCTGTGGGGTTAACCAGAACAATCTTAAGTGTTTAAGGTACATATTCTTTCAGAGATGTTTTTAAGTTGAACAATTACCATTTCATTTATAAAGGCAGCTAATCCAGAGATTACTCAACCTGTAGTCTCTTTGGCTGTTGCAACACTAGTTATTCAAAGTTAGTTGGACCACATTTTGCTTACACCTAGCCATATTTCAAAGAGAATTTAAGTTGGCTTACAAAGATGCCAAAACTATGCTGTATTCATGTTTCACCCCTCCATGTAATTGTGAGGGCAATTGAAATAGCAGCTAGTGCAAAACCTTTTAGTCATTATTGGACACTTTTTGCAGTAAAAAAAATTTGTTCAGTATCTGCTGTGGCCTCAGCAGTAAGCTGAACACTGAATTTTATAATCTCCAGAGCATTTCCTCTATCCAGAATTCAGATATTCAGAAAATTTCATCATCTAAAAATAGTCAAGAGACATTAATTAAATCTTTGATCAAACCTCTGATCAGCCCAAATAGTAGAGTTGTACCTCTGGTCCTGACTGAAGACTTATTTACTCATACTGTGCTCATAAGTTTAACAATTATGATTCTCTGATGTTCAAGCTCACACGTTCTTTAGGAGCAATGAATTAGAAGGTGACAGAAGATTTCTACTGCCAGTACATTGATGGCTGAAAGCCTCTGCAAGTCAGAGAGAAGACATTTGAAAAATAGGTAAAAGGCAAAACCTTCTGACTATGAGAGTGCTAAGTACAGAGACATACAGTCAGAAAACACCATGCAATAATGAATGGCAAAATGTACTTAATACACCGTGTAGAAAAAGACAGAGATGTATAAGATATATCACAAATGTGCTTCTTTCCAAAATGTTCATACTCTTTTAAATGCTTGGGCCTAAGGAAGAAAGCACTCAGTTATCTGGAAAACTCGGCCACTCTGGTGGATTTATATTTTGGATAGCTGAGGTTTTAGCATTGTTTACGAAGCAGGACTAACAGCAAGTGGCAGGATGTCATTAAATGTTGGGTTATCTGTCATTTCTTTTGAAAGCTTTTAAGGTAAAGTAAGTATTGAAAACTCTAACAGTGAAAGAATGCTTCTATAGCACATGCCTATAGTTTCAGCTACTTGGAAGGCTGAGGCAGAAGGATCACCTGAGCCCAGCAAGTCATGCCAGTGTGGCCATGAGTGTGCCACTGCACTCCAGCCTGGGTGACAGAGTGAGATGCTGACTCAAAAAAAAAAAAAAAAAAGAATTTATGCTAGGTCTTGATGCTGGGCTAGAATCTGAATAGGTGATGGGGTTTCACACTGATTAAATATGAAGTATTTTTTCTTGTTGTTCTCTTTATCCTATCTTCGAAAAGTTGTCCAAGGAGAGTAACAACTTGAGGATAGACATTCTGAAGAAGTCAGAGCAAAAATCTTCCCTTTTCATCATTTTTCTTAGTCCTCTTTCATCTCTTTTTCTTCCTCCAAGCATCCTGAGTCAAGGTATTTGCTCCAGTGTAATGTGGAGAGCAAAGGAAGGCTGTAGGACTCATGCCCTTGGTTCAACTTCTGGTTTTATACCAGCTGGGTGACCTTGAGCAAGATACTGAGACTGTATTCCTGGAGATGACACTGGCACTCACAAATCATGATCCTATTGATGGTGGGAGTCAGTAGGACGATATAGGTGATGAGTATTTTCTAAACCAGAAAATTCTATAAGAAATATTGTAAGTGTTAGTTTTCCATTGAGTGATGATATTCTTCGAAATTCCTTTTATTTTTCCTCCACAAACATAGGACCTCAGGGGCCTGATTATGGGAACAAGCTGCCCTTTGGGGCTTTAAATCACTCAGCACAATAGTAATGCTGTGATTATTATTACATATGGTTTAAATCTCAGCATAAAGAACAAGTAGTTGAAAAACCTCTTCTTTCCAACATTTGCTATAGGAAAGTATGTAAAAATGGGTGATATCTGGTTGATCGAATGAGATGTACTGGGAATTGACAAATGCCTAGATAGTAAGACAGAGAGAGGGAATAGTTATGACTCTGAGTCAGTCTGTCTAGAGGTTTGGGGAGATATGATGATGATTGATGACTGCTTCTTCAATCTATCATGACCTGTTAGGTTCAAGTCCACAGACTGGAAATTCTTATTAATCAGATGGGGGAGGGGGCAGCATGGCCACTCACACAAGATGAGCTTCTTTCCATCTAATGCCAGACTGGCTACCACTCCATTTACCAGAAAAAAAGGCCTGCTGTGTCTCACTCAGAACAGTACTCTGCTCAGATTTTGCTCCTAATGAGAAAGAGCTCATTGTTCTAATTGGTTTGAGAGTGAATCCTACTTTGTGTCCCCTGGGGAAATCTTTAAATGCCCAGGGCTCATCTTGTCCTTTCTCATCACCATCCAGCCTCATCCCCTTGAACCCCTCCTCACCACTAGAGCCAGAGCAATATATTCAAAATGCAGGTTTTACCACCACTCCTCTTCTGTTGTTCCCCAAGTCTTCTAGAATAAATCCCCAATTGATTCGGTCCCTCTCTATGCAATATAGCCTTACATCTGCAAGTCTCCAACTAGAAATTTACGCTTCAACAACACCAGGATACTTTGCCATCCATGCACCCCTCCCTCACTACCATGACATTTTACACCTCCCTGCTTTTGTGCTGTTCTCTTTATTGGAACACCCTTCTGTACTCTCCTTACCTGGCTATTCTTCTTTATCTTTCAAGACTTAACACCTACATTTTTTCCAACAAACCATTTTTATAACTCCAAAGTGGGTTTCAAGGAGATTGTGCTCTGTGCCCAAAGCTTTGTGCATCTTTACTTATCATGGCGTATTGAAACGATCTGATTATGTGCTCTTTTTCCTACAAGAAATGTGTTCTTTTCAAGAATAAAAACAGTATTTTGCTTATCTCTAAGCCATGAGTCCTTGGCACAAGACCTAGCAGCTCAGTAAATGTGTGTCAACCTGAACCATTAGTTGTTTTTCTAGAACCTTTTGACAGTGAAATCTATCTTTTGGCTCATGAGTGGAGATCTATGTTGATTACCAGGCAAAGGGAGAGAATTAGAGGGCTTACCAAGCTAATATAGATTAGCTGGCTATTGTCTAGATCTTCTACTGTATAAAAAAATTTGTATGTTTCAAAGTCATTTTAACATCCCCTTTACTTTTTGCATTTTAATAGACATTGTGGGGATACACCAATGAGCAGGCATACCACCTGCCCTCAAAAGGCTTGTTTTCTAGGGACACAAAACTAAATATAGGTGCTGCAAGAAAAGTCACAGTCTTGGCATTTCAGGGAGGAGACAGAACAAATGCTTCTGAAGGAGTCAGCAAAAGACTTGGTAGGATAAGAGGCATTCTAAATAATCTTGGAAAATGGCTAAGATTTTGAAACATAGGGACTGAGAAGAGGTAAAGGGATCAGAGAAGATGATGTCTTATAGCCAGATAAATATTACAGGCAAAGAAAAGTCCCGAGTATATATAGTAAGGTAATGCGCACTCCTGATAGTTCAAAATCTGATTCTAATATGACTCAATTTCCACCCATTACCCTCACCTCCAGGATCCAACCATCGTAACTCCTTTCTCCAACCTACTGGTTCACAAACGAGTAAGCAACAGAATTGCTGGGCACAGATTGCTGAGACCAATTTCCAGACTTAGTAGGTCGGGTGATGCCCATGCAGTGATCTGGGCCACATTAGAGAACCACTGAAAAACTTCCCTCTTGACAGCATCATGGCAAAGACTTGAAGGTATTCTCCCTACTCCTACCCTAGACATTGTAGGAGATGGACCTTAGAACTCTCCCAAAATCTTAGGAACTTTGGACTCTGGAGAAACAACTGTCCCTGGAAACCACAACCAACCGTCCATTGGCAAAGCAGCCTCCACCATTTAAGTTGCAGAACAAGGCAGTGTGTTCCCATCATCCTGGCAAATGAAAGACTAACTTAGACCATCTGGTTCTGTAACACCCTCCTACACCACTGCTTAAAAGCAGCTGAACATATTTTCTCTTACATTTTGTCAATAAAATATTGCTCCCCCAGGCTGTCGGCTTGCCACATTTGCAACCCTTGAGCAAAGTGGGAGCAGTTAGTGGTGGCACCAAGAGGGCCATGGGGCAGCCCCTTCAGCCTTTTGTTGTTACTACACAACCCTCTTTTCTTGGGGCAGATTCTTAAACTGATGCCTTAAAGTACTTTTTAAAAGTGGAACCAAAATTTATATTGAGCTGTTCTCTCGTTGCTGTGTCCTTTCTGTCCTGTTAATTTTGCTTGCTTTGTGACAGTGAAGAATCAATGTCTAGCATTTCCAACGACCAGGTAGAGTGTGTACCTTAATTTATTAAGATTAATTAAAAAGTAACAAATTGTAAAGTAATAACATTAACAACCAGTAGAAAAAGTGTAGACATTTTGACAGTCTTTTTGAATTTCATTAAAAGATGGTAGTGACAAAAACCCCAGAGACTATTTCTACTTTACTAAAGAAATAGGTCACAGATTCAATTACAGTCACTGAAGCATGGACTCAATCTATCATGGCAAATTAAGTACATTTTAGCAACCTACTTTCCTTTAAAAATTTTATAGACACTTTCAGTGGAAGAAGAAAGACGATAGAAAAAAAAAGAAATTGCAAAACCAAGTCCCACTCTTACTCCCCCCTCTAGGCTTTGGGTAAGCATTTGGCTTATTTGCTTTGGGTATAAGACAGAAAATCATTAAGAAATACTCAGCTGGCTCACAATTATTACTCCTCACTTGTTCATGGTTTAATGATGCAGATTTGGAATTGGGAGTGGGAAATGTCTCCAAATTAGAATCGCAAAGTCTTAAAAGGGGGGCTTTGTTCTACAAGCCCACCCCCACCCCCTTCTTTTGAAACAGGACTATTTGTACTTTATAGCTTTTGTGAAATTTTTGCCTTAGACTCTCAGCAAACACATTGTGTTCATTTCTGGAAAGATAAATAAATAAATAAAAGTACTTGTTCAGCCTGTGGATATAGTTTAGCCAAGTGCAAATATTGGGACGATAAAACACCCTCTGCCCATAGCAAAATTGATTTCATGTTGACAACTGAAATTTATGAAGGGCCTCTTGTAACAAAGCGGGCAGGGGTTATCTTTAAGACACTACAGCAGCAGTAACTGTAGAGCGTGAGGATGTGAGACCCTTTGAGAAGTAAGAATCAGGGATAAAGACATTCATAATCCAGGTAAGGAGTCTTAGGAATCTGTTATTGGCCTGGCCAGGAGGCTTCAGAAGCTCAGGTCTAGGTCTTGTTCCTAAATGGCAGTGCCACTAAAGCACCTGTTCAGGTGAGTGCTGGTATTATTTAATCCCCTGCCATCTCTTTTTTTCTCTTGGAACTCTGACTAGCCTTCTTCTGATGCCTCTGTGTAATGGGTGCAAATGAGATGTGCAATTGTTCTTGCTCCCCAGAGAAATGAAGGAGACATTTCATGCTTTATCTTGCTATTGCCAATTAAATCTGAGACACTCTTCAGTGAGGCTGAAGGCTAAATTTACTGAGAGATTCCCAGAAAACTACATTTTTCATTTTAATTTCAAAATTGCTTCTCCCTTAGGGATTAGGTTTCATGGCAACTAGTAAGGGAGAGATCGCACATGGTCAACATTACTCTTCAAAATATTGCAAACCTATAGGTATTCAAAGTCTACTTGCTTGGCAGTAGCTATCTGTCTCTGTTTGTCTGTCTGTCTGTCTGCATAACTGAGGATCAAGAGCTAAAAGGTCTTCTTTCAGAACCACCTTTTTCAAACTACAGAGTTGGTGTCTACCTTGTAGAAGGACTCCCACCTGTAAGATTGCTCCTGGAAATTAAGAAGGGTAAGTTTGGAGGTGACTCATAGGGCTAGAAAGGTAAAAGACTGGCAGCAAACTGATGCTATATGTTCTCCACATATAAAGAGCAAATATATTGTCACTCATCTGAAGTAACTAACTATGCTTGTCCTGAATAGACGAGAAAAGGAAAGAAGCTGGACACTTAGGTGCTGACGGCCTAGCCACCCACTGAGTTTAAGATGGTATTGTAGCAGCATTTCCTGTATTTATTCTTCAGCAACCTCAATGGAGATTGCTTCTACTGAGTTTAAACCTGTACTTACCGCTGTGTTGGAGCAAAAATTTCAATATCTAAATGTATTTATAGATGCGTAATATATTCAGTAAAGTTTAACATGTACGTTTATGTGCTAAATATGACTTTATAGCATATTTTAAATTACACTTAGTGCAGTGAGATGCTCACAGTATAAAAGGCCTCTGGGAACTGAGACCAAAGAAAGAGTTGTTCCTGTCTCAAGTTAAATTGCCAAGTGTGTAAAATGTCTACAGCATTTACAACAAGGCCTTGTCCCTAAGCATTCTGGCTTAACTCCTCTGGAGTAGGCCAAGTATCGGTAGTTGTTCTGAAGCTTTGTCAAGTGATTCTGATGTATAGCACAGGCTAGTTACTAATGTCATTGATTTAAATTGTTTTTCTTTCTCATTCTTTATATGTTGAATTCTTCTGCCATTTGGGGAGCAGTCAACTCCAACCATCCTTGTTTCGGAGAAGCATTCTTCCTTCATGGTGTTAAGCTTGATGAGTCTCTGTTCAGGGCCTCTAACTGTGCCTGAATGCATGTTTGCTAAAACTGACAAAGCAAAAGGGAAGTGGGGCTGCCCAGAAAGACAAGTGCTTAGTTTTGCAGCCTTCAAAATGATTTTAAACCTTTGAGATTGGTGTTGATAAGATGGATATTTGAGATCAATACTGGGCAATAATAAAGTCAGGAACAGGTGGGAAAACCTCTAGAAATCCAAGAAGGACAATTCAAAATTTTAGGTAAAATTCATCCTTCTCTTGTTTGAGTTTTCAAATGGTGTAGTCAGAAGATGCTCTAAGCTTAGTATCTTTGAGAGATGGTCTAGCATAATGGTTAGGATTATAGATGCAGAAGCTAATTTGCCTGTATTGAATACTCTGCCATTTTTTAAGGGATTTTGGGCAGGATACTTAACCCTTATGCATCTCACCTTCCTTATCCGCAAAATAGAGACCATAATCATACCCACTCATAAAGTTATTCTGAGGATTAAATGATTTAAAATACATGTAAAGTGCTTAGTCTGAAGCCTGACACAAAGAATGTACTGAAAAAATGTAGCTATTGTTAAATGTAAGATCATAGGTATGGTGGTAGGGGATACCAAATGTTGAGAAACTTTATTCTGTGTCTTCGACTACATTTTCTTCTTACCTTAAATAATAGGAGAATATAAGTTATGTTTTCAAGGGAAAAAAAGACATCCATTTCTGGTGGATGATCAGTGAGGCCACATAGTAAAGCAGATTTGGAACTGGATGACCTATGCCTTTCAGTTTCTTGTGAGTGACTTTGGTCAAGTCTTTAGCACTGCTTGAAATCCAGGTTTCATTAAGTTCAAACAGAAATTCTGTATTATCCTTTACTGAGATTTTCATTAGGACCTTATGAAAAAATTATGCATGTTTATGTTGAAATTATTTTATACAGAGCTTCTCATAAATCATTGCATTTAAGCCTCCTGCTAACACTTTGGGAAATATATTATTATTCCCAATTTACAAATAAAGAAACGAAGATCAAGATTTTTCCCAAGGCCATCAAAATGGTTAGATGGCAAATACTTAAGTCTCCCAAATTTAGCAATGTTTCTGATAGTCCACAAGTGTATCATTTAAGATAAATGATGTATGGAACATGCTTAGGAAGTTATATTGTGTGATGTAAACTGTGTGTTGTATTATTATTTCGGGTTTCTCCCTTTTATGTAAAGAGAAAAGTAGTACAGAAACAACAAGTTTTAGTTATAAAAGTCAATCACTCATCACTCATTAGCAGTGAACTTGGTATCCAAACAGTGAATGAATTCCTATATCCAGTGTGATTTAGAATAGACATCATACTATTGATCCCTTTCATCATTTACCCTTCTTTCCTTTGCTGATTTTCACTTCAGGGTGACATATTGCTGACCTATTAAACAGTGATCTTTGTGCATATGGAATTAATTAACTGATCATTGTCTCGAATATATAGTAGGAAATAAGAGCTCAGAAAGTAGAACGGAGAACTCTGGAAAGCAAACTAACTAGAATTTTTCGGTTGGAGTTATTCCCTTCCATCTGAACCTCATTCTGCCTTCCCCTACTCCTGCTCCCTGAGAAACTCAACTATCTCTTGATGAACTTGGCATAATAACCACACACAGCTGGACTGCAATATGGCTTGAGAAGAAGTACACTCACAGCCTGTGATGTTAGATGAGCTTCAATTTGTTCAAACTATGTGCTGCATCACTCTGACTCCAGGCATCAGTGTGAAAAATGGAAAATTTAGTTACCTATATAGATAGTAATAGCAACAGTCATACCTTGAAATTTTGTAATATTTTTCAAGTCACTATACTCACACATTTCAGGCTATCCTTACAATAGTTTGGTGAAATAGGCAGAATTGTTATTCTTATTATGGAGTAAACAGATCTGAGACTCAGGAAATTTTTGACTGTTCCTATTTTATAGTTGGTCAGGGACAGACTAATGTTTTTACTAATCCTGTCTTTTTGTGTGAACACTAATGCTTTGTTTGCCCAGGATGACCATCACTTTCTTTTTTTTTTTTAAGAAATAAGTTATCTTTTATTTTTAGGCTTCCTACACTCCCCACTACAAACGTTTGTTTACAGCTACCATGTGTTTATCAGCCCTTATCCCCTTGGCCACATTTGATTGATATAAGGCTCACCATCAGCCCAATGTAGCCCAAACTTTCCCTAGAATTTTTCAAATTGGAAACAGAATCAGGAAGTTTCCAGTCAAGAGAGTGTAGACAGCCATGTTTTTCACAATGTTAGGAAAGCTGGTTTACAAGAAAAGAATGAAGCTGAGAAACAGAAAAACAGAACTGGGGAAAGAGAATCTTGGCGGCCTTGAAGCCCCTGGTTCCAACTGTTCTAAAACTGCATTCATTGGGATAACAACCCTGCAATAAAATTCTCCTTTTTCTCAAGTTTGGGTTTATGTCACTTACAACTAACCGAGTGCTAACCAACAAATACTCATTCTTCTAAATGAATAAAGTGACTCTAACTCTAAACCTCACCTTGATCCATGTCCAAAAAGTAACTCAAGTTTTTACATTTTAATGCAGTAGCTGCTTATTTAATTCATTCACATACTTGTAGACGTCATTAAATGTGATACAGAAAATTGAACAAAGTTGCTAAGTAATTAAGTGGATCATGCATACTTAAGATCTCACTGTAGAAAAAGGATAATATACAAACAAGTGTTCTCTCCACCCCACAAAGCAGTATCATTCAAAATGACGGGTCATTAGCTTAAACTTCACATATGTATGATCATTACATCTCTAAACAGACTTTAGTGAGATCTTATTTCTCTGTCTTTCTAATCAAAATTAGAAAACTTTTTTTTTTTTGAGTTGGAGTCTCACTCTGTCGCCCAGACTGGAGTGCAGTGGCCGCTCCCGGCCACCGCAGCCTCGACCTGCTGGGCTCCGGCGATCCTTCCGGCTCAGCCTTCCAAGTAGCCGGAATTACAGGCATGTGCTACCACGCCCGGATGATTTTTTTTGGTTTATTGTAGAGATGAGGTCTCGCTGCCCAGGCGGGTCTCAAACCCACGGGCTCAGGCAATCCACTCACCTCAGCCTCCCAAAGGTGCGGGATTACAGGCTGAGCCTCCGAGCCCAGCTAAAATTAGAAATCTTTAATGACAAAATAATATATTTGATTAACTTAGAGACCAGAATATGAAAACAGATTGCCAAGTTTAACAAAATCTCAATTCTGGCATTTATTCTCTGGATAACTTTGAGCAAGTTTTTTTGTGCCTCAGTTATTCCATCTGTAAAATGAGGAATAACAATAGAGCTACAACCTATTGTTATATGGAGGCTAAATGATTCAATATCTATAACATGCTTAGAATAGTACTTAGGGTTTAATACATGCTAAATAAATACAAGCTATTGGTATTATTCAATGAGTTTTTATTGTGTATCTGTTCAAGTTGTTCTTTCAGTTGTCAAGAGAAAAGCATGACCTCTAAATAGAAGAACATTTCGGCGTATTTTCCAGCAGATAAAGCTATTGAAAAGTATAGTTAATGAATAATTCTAAATGGCTCTGTGTAAAAAAAATTATGAAACTACTGAGTAACAAAGGGATATAAGAGGAAGAGAGATGTGGCTGAGAAGTTCCTGAAACTTCCATATTTTAAGAAAGGGATTTTTCCAAATGCTAGGATTTAAGTATTTGATAATAAATTTGGAAAAAATGTCTTTTTAGTTTGAGCTCTGTTGAGAGCCAAGGTTAACAACTTGGTTACAGCAAGCAAATACCTTAGCAACAATGGTTCTATTGTTCATATTACATATGAAAAAGACATTTTTTTGGACTTTACATTGCTGTCACAGAATACTGGTGGCAAAGCTTGTCAGTGGAGCTGAGATGGCAAGAATGACATCCTAACTCTGATGCAATTAACTCAAGATTTTCATGTCCAGAAAAATACAAGGAAAATTTTTTACATTGTACTTTCTTTAAAGCATGTGCTTCTGGGTTTAAAGAAAGTACAATGTAAAAAATTTTCCCTGTCTTTTTCTGGGCATGAAAATCTTGAGTTAATTGCATCAGAATTTCAGATATTAAGAAAAGAATTAGAATGGATTATTTTTACAATAGAGAACTATATAAGACTAAATGATTACTCCTGAGATTAAAAGTGAGAGAAAATGTGCTTGTGTAGTAGAAATTTTATTTAAGTCTTGTTCCTTGTATAATTCCTTCGTTTATGTCTAGCTCTTGCTGCAAGTAACTATCATTTCTATAAAATTTCATGTTTTATTTAGAAAAAAAACAATAGTATTTGGATCACTCAGTGAGCCACATCCAAGAAAATATTTCTAACTCTCAAGTATTCACTATCCCTAAGGCAGAGCTATCGAATAGTAGCTACTGAATCTTTGCAAATGGCATCACAGAGGAAATTGAAAAGACTTATGGAAGTTTTCTTTTAAATTCAGCAATGGCAACCATTGCATTTTATGAAGCTTTGACTCTTTGACACAATATAGTAAGATTTTAGACTTTCATTAGAAAATTCTTTGTCGTTTCATGTATAAATGGAACCACAAGGCAATCCTGAAAACAGGCATATGTATCTATGTATAGTATTTAGAATGTGCAAAAAGTCCAGAGTTCACTGTGTGGGTGCATTAGGTGAACCTCTGAGAGATTTGAGATTGATAGAGTGGTCTAATGGGAGATTGGTGTGGATGGGGTGCATGTAACTGACGTTCACTCATTTGGGGAAGGTCAATGTAGAACTTGTTTTCAAGTAGGCTTGTCTTTCTTTTCACAGCAACTTAATCTAATCGCCACAAAACTCTGTGAGATAAATAGATCTTAGTACCCCCAAACACTTGCAAATGAAGAAGCTGTGGCTTGGAGAAACTAGTGGTTGGGGAGACAGAATATGCCCAGATTTTTAATGGATAATCGTTCCCTCAAAAATGTTTATATAAAGGACATAGTAAGTTTCTAACCCAAGTGAATTTTTTTTTTATTCTTGATATTTTTTCCCCACATTTTAACACTTACATGCTCTGGAAGTCTGAATTCTACAGGTTGACTAAGCAATCACCTGCTTTTTAGGCACTGAGCATTTCTCATGTAATGTTTCTGTATTCGGTTTTTAAGTTTGCCAAAGCTACTGCCCAAGGCCTTTTTCAGAACATTTTACAATTGTCTATTTTTTTTATAATTGCATATCAACAAAGACAGGCATAGAACTCTCATAAATTTTTATTTCTTAAAGAGAAACTATTTTATCCTTTTCTTGGCTTTCCCTTTGGAAAATGCATCACTTATTTATTCTTAGCAATAAGGGCTTGGATGAGACTGCTGTAGGGTTGAGATTCTGATTGGATTAAGCCAATAAGCCACACCTATCTTTCCAACTAAGATTGGTTCAGAAATGGATCCCATGACCCAGTCTGAGCCAATGAGCTCACTGTAAATGAATTTATTTAGAAGGTGAATCATAGGTGAAGAAACTTTAGGGAGAGGCACTGTTTTCCCCTGAACAATGTGGTTCACTGGGACCATATGACAACTGGACCTGCTTAAATTGTGTTACCATAAGGAGAAAGCCTGGAACCATTGAAGCTGTTGGATAAATCTCAGACCTTAAGGACTAAGTTTATGATGACATCCTTTGAGTAACAAAGACTTCTGAATTTTTCTATCATGCAAGCCAATAATTTTTCTTAAACCAGTTTGGCTGGGTTTTCTAGCTTATACAATGTGTATTTGGCCCTCATACAAGAACATGCTTGCTCTGTTTTGATGAGTCCTTTCTCCCCTTTCTCTTTAACAATGGAGTATGAGAACTGGAGTATAATGAAGTCTTTTAAGCCTACCTCCAATACTTACCTGCTATGCATACTTAAATAAGTAAATAGTCCATGTTGACACTTTCATAAGTAAATATCTTTGTTGTATATTTGTGAAAGCATGGTAATAAAAAAATGGTATTTAGCCTACAGGATTCTGGGAGAATCCAATGCAATAACGACTATAAAATTTCCATACCAATATTCATTATCTGTCTGAACAGTGCTAATTTAATCTGGAAATGTTGTCAAGCCCATTTCCCTTAAATTCTTTCCAGAGACAAATTCATAATGATCTCATAATAGATCTATAACCACATAGGAGCAAGAAGGATTATGTGCAAATAGGTCATAGGTAGAATAATAAAACTGTAGTGTCATAATTATTTTAGGTAGGACCTGGTTTAATGCATTGTGGAATATTCCACTGAATAAAATCATTTTGCAGACTGTAAGCAGCAGACTAGATATTAAGAGGCAGAATTCATACATTGTGATTGATTATATTAAAATAATTTAGTTCAGAGTAGGCACTATTATATCTCATCTAGAATTTCCTCCTAAAATGTGAGGAAATGGTTCTGCATGATCAATTTGCTCAATTTTGTGGCAACTGTTCCTGAACTGGGGAGACTTGAAGCTCCCTGGGACTAGAATGCTGGGGGTTCTGAAGGCTGGGCAGTGTCCTTTTGACCTCACTATAGAGTGGGCATGAGCCCCAGGCTCTCCCTTCTGGCTTAACAATTGTCTATCTCAGACCTGATGTCTTTAGGGAACGCTATATAGTTTCATAAACAAGTTCATCATCACCTCCATTTTTCTGGTCTGACCCAAACGTGTTGTTTAACATGAATAAGACATTCCCTGGTGCTTTCCCTTTGTAGTAGAATTCATTCCGATTGCCCCATCTTGTGGAAGAAAGAAAAATAGCCAGATTTTCCCCCCTTTGGGTATATACCCCAGAAGAACAAATTCAACTCATTTTTATCTCTCTTTGTCTATAATCTCTTCTCTTTCACATGATACAATTCGAATAAATTATTCTGAAGAAAGGCCAATATTTCTCACATATTTGCAATCTGACCTTCTTTCTTTACTGATAGGAGCCCAGTATGTGACATGTTGTTTTTGGAAGTGCTAGACTGGAGTCTGTTGCTGCCTGGGAGGACTCAACCTCTGCCACCATAATTTAGGCCCTAGTCAGATTGCATGTCTGCAGGTCTCTTAGCCTGTCGAGTTCTTCTTAGAATCCTGGAACAATAATTATCACTATATTTCCAGTGATTTGAGATATTCTCCTCCATTTCCACCCTACCTTGTATCTACACTCCTTTGTACATGGTAGTCTGTTCAGAGGAAGAATAGATGGACTCAATTCATTTATGTGTTCATTTACCCACTTATTTATTCATTCATTCATACCTTTAACCTTTGTTTATCGAGAATCATCCATATGTCATGCACCATGCTTATATGAGGGAAACAGGGATGGGCAAAACAGCCATATTCTATACCCTTAATGGAATTAACACCTTAATTGGAGTTGGTTACACAGACATTCATTAAACAAGACACATATATAGCTGCAAACTGTGGTAAGCCTTCGAATGGAAATTAAAGTGTACTGTGAGACCATAAAAGAAATATCTGACCTGTGAGGTCTGATCTTTTGAGATGAAGGGATTTTCGAGCTGAGATCTGAAGGAGTAGGTACTAAAGGAGGGGCGAGGGCATGTGGCAAGAACATTATAAGCAGAGTCTGCGAGTCAGGAGGAACGTAGGGCTGGAGTGTAGAGAAAGGAGGAAGAGTGGTTTCCAGTGAACCTGCAGGAGCAGACAAGCACCAGATTGTGTTGGGCCTTGAGGACATGCTTGGAGTTCGGCCATCTGACCACATGGCTTGCAAATAGGAAGCACTGTCCATTCATCAAACAAGACTGATTTAGTCTGACCTTCCTCCATTCTGACTCACAGTAGTGGTGGCAAAGAAGTCAAGCCAGTGTTTTCTGGATGTTCCCAGCTCCTCCTGGGCCAGCAAAACATGGTGGGTTTTACTATTTATCCTGTGCTCATCCAGTCCAGTCTTTGACTTACAGTTGTGTCCTTAGAAGTTGCTGTGCAATTTCTCAAACTATAGTTTCTTTGTGGGGAACCTCTGAGGTTTGCCCAGCACCTAGGGCGTTTGTGTTTGTGTGTGTAAATGACTGTTGATTCTGTCTCTAAGCAACAAAGACAAGATTGCCTCCTCAAGCAGACAGTTTGAAAGTTGCACAACACTGACATCTGCTGCTTGTGTGTGGTTTGAGATTGTACCAGGTCAAAAGGAGGCTCCTCATATTAGTTCACATTGTACAATGTAGGAAAAACAAATGTTTAAAAATGTTGGGCACATGTGCGTGCATACACACACACACACACACACACACACACACACACACACACACACACACATGCACACAGCTCCTCTAACAATCTTTGGTCTTGAACTTCCAATGTTTCAATAATATATATGAATAGAAGGTAATTTCAATATGATGTTTTCTTAATGTCAATATTTACCAGTTAGACAAGAGGTTCACTTGATAGAGAATGAGGTTTTTGCTTGACTTTGGAGGGAAAAAATGACAAAATAAGTAAATCAATGCTTTTACTTAGCATATATTAATGTAAGAAATAGAATTGAGTGACAAAAAGTGTCACTCTTTCACAGTAAAAGCAACTTAATTATGGTGATTTTTTTAGGACGATATATAATATATGCATAGTCATTTGCAATTGCTAAAGCATTTTAAGATATATTTTCACATTCCCTTAGTCATTCAACCACTTATTCAATCATATAATGAGTGCCTACTATATGTGAGTGATTAGTTTAGGCTGCAAGAAATCTCTTGGTCCTAGCAGCATAATTAAAAGAGAATATAGTATAGTGCTTAACCAAGTGTGGTTTGGATTCAAACTTTGCTGCTCTAAGTGTGCATTTCCTTGTGTGTTAAATGGTCAGTGTTAATAACAGTGCCTATTTCAAAGAAATGTTGCAAAGGTTAAATGAAAAAAAAGTAAAACATTAAAACAACAGTGCCCTCTCACTCATAAATGCACCATGAACACTTAGCATAATACTATAAGAAAGGGATTGGCCTGTCAGGGTGGGGCGGGGGGAACACAATATCAATGAGGGTACCCGAACTCAAACCAGACAAAGTGGGAACCAAAGGGAGGATCAAAATTTACCTGTACGATGTCCGCTTGTATGCCTAATCCTGAATTGTACCACACATCTTTCAAATTATATATACATATAATTATAAGACTATAATATTATATGTTTATAATTACAACAAACAAAAGTACCTAGTATATCTATTTCTGGTTTTCAGTTTAGGAAACAAAATATTTTCAACTTGAACATGCTTTGTGGTGGTAAAGTGAAAAAAAAAGGAACTCGTGATTCTTGAATTTGTCAGTCTGGGAAGACATAAAGGTTAAAGGAAAAGGGCTAGGTTGAAAAGACTAAAAAGGAAACAGGACCTATTGTTCAAGGCACTCTAGAGTCCAAGAAGTGTTCACTTCATTTTGTGGGGCGATTTGTAGGAAATACTAGTCTCAGAGTAATGCTTTAGGAATGTAAGTTATTGGGGTTGAATGATGGAAAGGGTCAGAGATAGAATCACAGTTATAAAGCTCTCACAAGGGCCTTGATCTAAATTAATGGGCCATAAAACAGATCAGAGATTATAATGAGATGTAGAGTTGGAGATTGTAAAGAATGAATCTACATGAGATGTTGGTTGTTTGCTGCTCATTGACCTGTTTACAGGATGGCTACTACATTGTCACCTATGGAATTCTCACTCCTTGGAAACACAGAAAAAAATAACTTATTCTGGTTTTCTGTTTATGTTTGTGTGGAGATAAAAATTCTACTCCAGAAAGCTCAGTGTGTCCCAGCAATTCATTCATGCAATGAACACAACCAGTAGAGTACTGCCAATAGCCATCAGATTAGTCATACATTCTTTCTTCTGAGAGAAGGAGCCAAAAAGTCTTTGAAATTATTATATGATTGACCTCATTTCTGAACGTTCTTGGTTTAGACTTCCCAAGAAAGTCTCTAAAAGGTGCTCCTAGAAGGTGAAGAGAATTGGGTCTTTAAATGTAGTGAACGTGAATAGAAAACATGAAAGCTACTAACACATCTAATAAATATAAACAAAAACTCTGATTTATAGGAAATATACATTATTTTCTTATGACTAAAATATTTTGCAATATTTATCATATAGCCATATTTATTTATTTGCTTATTTTTTTAAACTTAGCAAATTCTTAAATATAGGAACATTAGAGAAATTCAAATCCAAGTTTACAAATCACTTAAGTTTTAAGTCAGCTAGAAAAACATGTAGCCTCATTGTGGATATTTTAGTTATTAAAAAATAGAAGTGAAATAAATTTAAATGCATTAAATATCTAACTTGAGAAATTAAAAATAACACTAAATAATCAAAAGTATTAGCTAACTAAAAAAACTAAAATCAAATAAAGCTATATTTAATAAATTAGAAAATAAAATGCAATCTATAAACCAAAAACTTCTTCAGAGCATGAATAATACCCACTCTTCCTTGAAAGTCTATGAATGAAGAGATAAAAAGAGAAAGAAGTATAATTTTGGAGTAAAACAGAAGATATAACTATAGACGCTAAGGTTTTAGAAAAGCTATAAAAAACATTTTGTGCAGCCTACATTAATAAATTTCAAAATATAGTTCAAGTGGATAACTTTCTAAGTACATGAATTATTAAAACTGGTTCAATCAAGGTAAATAACTGTTCTATTTAATAATTAGAAAGAAAATATAAACATTTGTGAAACATCTACCATTTAAAAAGATACCAGGGTTATAAACAACTCTGCAGGCAAATTTGATAACCTAGATAAAATAGATCAACTCAAATGACACATCCTACCAAAACTCACACAAGGAGAAACTGGTTATCTGAATAGGCCTATAACTATTAATGCAATTGAATCAATAATTAACAACCATCCAAAACAGAAAGCACCAGGCCCATATGGGTTGACTGGTGTATTCAAGCAAACATTTAAGGAATAAATGATACCAATCTTTCACAATTTTCTCCAGAAAATAGAAACAGAGGGAATAACCTCCTAACTCATTCTATGACGTTTGCATTACCCTAATATCAAAGTCAGACAAACACATTACAAGAAAGAAACTAAAAATTATATCTCTCATGAACACAGATACAAAATCTTCAACAAAATAGTGACAAATCAAATCCAACAATGTATAAAATTAATTATATATACAACTGAGTGGAATTTATTCCAGATATCCTAGACTGGTTAAATGTCCCAAAATTAATGAGTATAATGTATTACATTAACAGGCAAAAGAAGAAAAATCATGTGGTTATATCAATGAATGCAGAAAAAGCTTTAAAAAAATTCAAATCCATCATCATAAAAACTCTCAACAAACTAGGAATGGAGAAATTTCTCAACTTGATAAAGAAGTCTTTCAAAAACCTACAGCTAACTTTATATTAAATAGTGAGAAACTAGATGATTTTCTTCTAAGATCAGGTACAAAACAATGATGTCTTTTCTTGCTACTCTTATTCAGTGTCATATTAGAAGTCTTAGCTAATTCAATAGAACAAGAAAGAGAATGCATACAAATTTGGAAGGAAAAACTAAAACTTTTTTGTTGTTGTTCAAATTTCAAACAATCAACAAAAAAGCTCCTGGAGTTATTGGCAATTATATCAAGGTTGCAAGATACATAGTTGCTATGCAAATGTCAACTGTTTTCTTATATACCAGCAATGGACAAGTGGGAACTGAAATTTGAAACACAATACAACTTACATTAGCAACAAAAAGCAACTTATTAATAAATCTAACAACATATGCACAAGAATTATATGAGGAAAACTAAACTTTGATGAAAATAATCAATGAAAATTTACATAAATGTAGTGATATTCCATGTGCATAGATTCAATATCAAGTTATCAATCTTTCCCAATTAATCTATAGATTCAGAGCAATCACAATAAAAATACCATCAAGTCATTTTATGGACATCAACAAACAGATTCTAAAATTTATATGGAAAGGCAAAAGACCCATAGTAGACAACACAATATTGAAAGAGAAGAACAAGCCGGGCTTGGTGGCTCAGCCTGTAATCCCGCGCCTTTGGGAGGCTGAGGTGAGTGGATTGCCTGAGCCCGCGGGTTCGAGACCCGCCTGGGCAACGAGACTTCATCTCTACAATAAATCAAAAAATCAGC
>NW_007258428.1:633252-652869 GCF_000164805.1 Carlito syrichta
TAGCCGGAATTACAGGCATGCGCTACCACGCCTGGCTGATTTTTTGATTTATTGTAGAGATGAGGTCTCGCCTGTCTAGGCAGGTCTCGAACCCGCGGGCTCAGCAATCCACTCACCTCAGCCTCCCAAAGGCACGGGATTACAGGCTGAGCCACTGAGCCCGACTAAAGATAGTCTTTTCAAGAAATGGAGATAACTGAACATCCATGCATTAAAACGTGTTTCTAGACACAGATCTCATGCTTTTTACAAAAATTAGTTTAAAATAAATTATACACCGAGATATTAACTGTAAAACTACAAAACTCCTAGAAGACAACACAGAAAAAAATCTACGTGACCTTGGGTATGGTGGCACTGACTTCTCAGATACAATACCAATGTTACAATTCATTTTAAAAATTTTGGTAAGTTGGACTTTATTAAAATTAGAAACTAATCTGCAAAAGACATTGTTAATAGAATTAAAAGACAAACTACATAATGGGAGAAAATATTTGTAAGACACATATATGATAAAGAACTAGAATACAAAATATAAACTGTTAAAATTCAATGATAAAAATAGCCCCACTTAAAAAGGGACAAAAGATCTGAACAAATAGTTCACCAAAAAAGATATGCAGATAACAAATCTAAAACTAATCTAAAAAGGGAAGTCTACTAATTTCAAAAAAGATATAAAATGCAAAAATAAAAAATGTTTAAAGATACCAGGGCTGAATGGTTTTATGGGGCACTCTTTTTAAACTTTTAGGAGCAGCTGACACCTGCAATATCCAAATAATGCTAGAATATGGAAAAAAAGGCAAATCTTTCTAATTTCTTTGAAAAAATTACTAAAACAAAATGGAAATTACACACAAAAAGAAAAGCATGCTCAATTTTAATTTTTTTTTAAAAAAGAAGATGCAAACATCTAACACAATTTAAGCAAAGAAAATACAGTCATTTATTAAAAGGAAAAATCTACAATGTTTTAGATTTTATTCTGAAAGTTTCCAAAAGGATCCATATTTAGGGACTATATTAAGGAGAATTCACTTTAAATATGTTTGGGAAATATGCTCTTGGCAATTCACCATGCACAGTAACATATCAAAAATTCCAAAATCCTACAATAAAGAAACCTGTTTTTGGTTGAAACCAGTTTTCCCAAGCATAGCTAACAAGGGAATACTCTGTTACTTTTATGTAACATTCATTAATATCCCAGAGCAGTGATGTTCCTCAAAACATACCACTCAGTGTAAACATGCATCTCACCTTCACATAGCATAAGGCACTATAGCAGGCAGACTCATGGCCCCAAGACTTATGGCCACATCCTAATCCCTGCAACCTGTGAATATGTTACCTTACACGGAAAAGGGAAATTAAGGTTGCTAATCAGTTGACTTTCAGATAAGGCAACTACTCTGAATTGCCTAGAAGGGCTCAATGAAATCATGAGGGTCTTTTAAAATAGAAGAGGGAGGTGGAAGAAAGGATCGGTGAAAGGGATGTGAAGATGGAAACAGGTCAGAGTGATGTGATATGGGAATGACTTGACCTGCTGTTGCTTTGCAGATGGAAGAAGGGGCCAAGAACCAAGAAATGTGGGAAGACTCTAGAAGACGGAAGAGACAAGAGTGGGCTTATTCCCTAGAACCTCCAGGCAAGAATGCATTCTTGCTGACATTTGGATTTCAGCCCAATGAGACCTATGTTGAACTTTAGAACTGTAGGATAATAGATTTGTGTTGCTATAGCCACTGAGGTTGTGGTGTTTGTTACAGAAGCTACAGGAAACTAATATTCAGATGGTTTGTTTTAACACCTCCACTAAGAACTCTATTACTTATGTTTGGTCTTTTCAATTAATTCATGAAATAAACATACTGAGGGGAAAGTCAGTTAGAATCAATACCAAGTCAAATTTTAGAATATTTTTAGAGTGTAATTGTAATGCTCTTGACTGTGACTGTAGTGTAGTGGGAAGAAAACAGTATTTACAATTTTAGTGTTTATGTTGTCTTGGGAAACATTTCTCACACTCTGTTTTGTCTTTCATGTTATATCATGAGGTTATTGTGAAGATTAAGAGTCAATATTAGAAAGTACTTGAAAACAGGTCTTTAGGGTGACCTGGCGGTATTTGAAACCTGGCTATGGTCCTTGCCGGCTGTGTCATCTTGGGGAATTTTCCTCCCGTTTACCCGGCCTGCCTTCCTCTACCCACCACCTCCATTCCCTCTTTCCTTCCCTTTCCATGCCAATTTTGCACAATTAATACATTCATGTGCTAAAACCCAATAAATTTATTATAAGTTTTCAATAGTAAAATGTCTTTCTCTTAACCTTGTTTTGTATCTGCCCAGCTCCCCTTGTCACACCCTCCCCACTAACATAGGTACTTACTGTTCTTACTTTTTAATATATATTCCAGACTTTCCTTATGGAATTCAAGACAAAAATAGAGATTTATATTGTACATAAACAATGGCATTTTATATACATCATATTGCACTTTATTTATTTATTTATTTATTTATTTATTGAATCGGAGTCTCACTCTGTAATCCAAACTGGAGTGCAGTGGCACAATCACAGCTCACTGCAGCCTCAAACTCTTGAGCTAAAGCAATCCTTGAGGAAGATAGAAAGATGGCTGCAGAGCCAGTCAGACTATGTGAATCCCAGTGTGAGTGAGTGAGTATATGGTACATTTTGTGTATGTGTCTGTAAATGAGCATATAAGTGACTGATTGAGTGGGTGCTCAGGAGCAAGTGACCAGGGATCTCCTGGTCAAGTGGTTGGTGCCACAGCTGCTCTGCTTGGGCCCTAGCATTGTTTAGGGAAAAGCCAAGGGCCATTTTTTTAAAAAATTAGCAAAGTCCTTGCTGAGAAGAAGCTACCACGAGTGACCATCAACTCCAGGCTCTGTCTCACCACTGCAACACCTGGTCAGACACTGGCAACAAGAACTGTGGAGGGAGTACAGTGAGGGATTCCAGAGGTAGAGTTTCAATGGAAAAGATGAAACAGTCACCCTGCCACCATCTTGAAAACTGGGCAAGAAAGTGCTCCGGCTTGCTCACCATGGAGCAACAGATTGAATCTCTGTGATTGGCAGACTAACTACTCAGGGGTTGATCATGACTCAGAGGGGAATATCCTGAAAGCACAAACTCTGGAGTGACAAGACAAGTGCTTAGTCTCAGGTACACCACCCCCTACACTGATACAGCAGCGGGCCAAAGGGAGTGACCTGAGAAGGATGAGGAAGACCACAGAAGAGATTAGCAGCGAGTCCTAGGTTGACCCAACCCCCTCATCTCCAGCAATCTTCTAAACATCAGACCCACAATGCCTATGGCAGAACTGAGAGAAACAAACCCAGGCAGAACCCGGATGTCAGTCACAATAGGAAGACTCTATACCAAGATAAACGTGGCTGGGGGACCCCCCCCACAACAGTACCTGGGGAAAAGACAATCCCACACCTTCCCACCAGAGGGGATTCTCCTGACCATACAACCGTGATAGGGAGGGACTGAAGCTCCACCCACCCCCACTGCCTTTTCCTCCTTCTCCTGACTGGATAGTGGGGAGATTGTGAATAAGGCTGAAGCTCTGCAGGTGACAGCAGATGGGCTTACTTGTAAGTAGCTAAGAGGAACAATTAAAGAACCTGTCACAGAGGACAGGTTGTTTTTTTTTGTTTTGGAGATGTTTTTGTTTTTGTTGGTTCATTTGTTTGGGTTTTTAAATTTTTTTTTTCTTTTTCCTTTGTGCATGAATGTGTATGTGAGGCTTTGATCTCCATTCCCGTCGTCACTTTTTTCTTATTCTTTTTTCTTTCTTCTTTCATTTTTTGTTTTTATGTATGTGTGTACCTGAATGACTGAGGGTTCACCTTTCAGTTTCTTGGTTTGTTTTGCTTTTTTGTTCTCTTTTTTTTTTTTTAGTTTAATGTATAGATTGTATACATGTGAGGGATTGATTTGAATTCCTTTTTTTCCTCTCTTTTTATCTTCTCCTTTCATTATGTATTGGGTGTGTAGGTGTGTGTATGTGTGTTCAGTTTTTCTATTTTTGGTTTTATTTGTTGTTGTTTTGCTTTTTTCCCCAGTTTGTTTTGGGGTGTGTGTGTGTGTGTGTGTGTGTGTGTGTGTGTGTGTGTGTGTAATTGTTTTTTGCTTTGGTTTCTGCCTTTGTTTTTTTTTAATTTTTATTTTACTTTTGTCTTATTTCATTCTACTTTTCTATGTTCTTTTCATTACTTTTACTGTATCTTGGATTCAGGGAGTGTACACACATACCAATTGCATTGTTATATAGAGTGGTGGTAAGGAGTGGGTCTGAGAGAGCCCATACCACAATCAGTGAACATTGTGATTTGAAAGTAGTTTCTGAATCCTGGCTCCCCATCCTCCATCTTACCTGAATCTCAAAACTAAAAGAAACAGCAAAGCTTCCCACTCACAATTCTATTTCAAAATAGAACAAATTCAGAACACTGATCAGGGAAGAATAAAGGGCTGGTCGAACATCAGAAGTGAAAGCCTCTTCCACTGCCACTGAATAATGGAACTAAAGAGAAAAGATAGAGATCTGTCACAAATGAAGAAAAATCAACAGAAGAACTCAGGTAATTCCCAGTGTAACAAAGAGAAAAAGACTGAAAAATCAGATCTCAGTGCTCAGACAATGGAAGTCACCAATGACTGGCCCCAGAATACAGCAGGGATTAGGGAGCAAATGGAAAGAATGAATAAGACTCAAGAAAAAAACAAGATGCAACACTGAAAGAACTTGTAACGGAGATTTTAGCCATAAAAAATTTCATCTGGCCAGGCTCGGTGGCTCAGCTTGTAATCCCAGCACTTTGGGAGGCCGAAATGAGTGGATTGCCTGAGCCTGCAGGTTCGAGATCTGCCTGGGCAACTTGACGAGACCTCATCTCTACAATAAATAAAAAATTAGCCAGGTGTGGTTGCGCACGCCTGTAGTTCCAGCTACTTGGAAGGCTGAGGTGGAAGGATCACTGGAGCCCAGCAGGTCGAGGCTGCGGTGACCGGGAGTGGCCATTGCACTCCAGTCTGGGTGACTGAGTGAGACCCCAACTCAAAAAAAAAAAAAATTTCATCCAGGAAATAAATAGCAAGATGACAAGCATGGAAAGCAAAATTAATCAAGCAGAAGAAAGAATCTCAGAACTTGAAGACCAAAACATAGTCAGATAAAAAAATAAAAAATAAATTAATGAATGAAAGAAAATTTAGAAAGAAATAATAAGGTCTCCAAAAGACAATTATATCAAGATACTGAACCTATGCATATTGGTATCCCAGAAGAAGAAAGAGAAATGGAGAACAACTTGGAGCAGGTATTCCAGGAGGTTATCTAAGAACTTTCCCCATCTCACCAGAAATTTGACCACCTAAGCATAAGAGGTACAGAGACCCCCCACAAGGCATCAAATGAGAAGACCAACCACTACTGGACACATAGTAATTCGCCTCACAAAGTAGATACAAAAGAAAAATTCCTAAAGGCAGCAAGAGAGAAAGGTCAGACTACCTACCAGGGAAAACCAATCAGAATAACTGCAGACCTACCGGCAGAAACCCTACAAGCAAGAAGGGACTGGAGTCCAACATTCAAAGTCCTCAAAGATAAATAATTTCAGTCAAGAATTTCTTACCCAACCAAGCTCAGCTTCATCAAGGATGGAGAATTAAAACCTTTACCAAATATACAATACATAAGAGATTATACAGCTTCCAGACCAGCTCTTCAGGAGACTCTTACAAAGGTATTAAGCACAGAAGAAAGAAAACAAAGAATGACCATGCGCTTCCTAAGAGAACAGGAGAACACCACATCGGCAGAAAATAGAGCATGACTATAAACTTGAAAACACACACATACATCAACCCAAAGGTTAAAAGAAAACAAACAAAGAAAAAACTTTATAAGAACCTCATTACAGGAATAAACAATCATATTTCAATAATCAGTCTGAATGTGAATGAACTAAATGCACTACTGATAAGACACAGAATGGCAAACTGAAGAAAAACACATGACTGAATAATTTGATGTATCCAGGAAAGTCATCTCAACACAAGGAATGCACACAGATTCAAAGTTAGAGGATGGAAAACAAATTTCCAGGTGAATGGATCACAAAAAATGGCAGGAGTAGTTACCTTAATATCAGACAAAATAACCTCTAAGCTATCAAAAATTACAAAAAACACAGAGGCACTTTATATAATGATTAAATGTTCAATCCATCAATGAGAAATTTCCATCATAAACATATATGCACTTAATACAGGAGCACCAGAATTTATAAAGAAACTTCTAAGTAAATTAACAAAAATACCTGGGGACTTAAATACCCCACTAACAACCCTAGACAGATCATTGAGTCAAAAAATCAACAAAGAAATCTGAACCTCAACTTGACACTTGACCAAGTGCACTTAATAGATACCTACAAAACACTCCACCCAACAACCACAGAATATACATTCTACTCATCACCATATGGAATGTACTCTAAGATCAATCACATTCTCAGCTATAAATGAAGCATAAACAAAGTTTATAAGATCGAAATACTGCCATGCACCTTCTCAGACTACAGTGGAATAAAAAAAAAAAATCAACACCAACAAAATTCCCCCAAAACTCACAAAGACATGGACACTAGACAGCAAACCTCTGGGATGCCAAGAAGAGGGAATTTGTATCTCTATGAATATGCATCAAGAAAATGAAGAGATCATACCTCAACAGCCTAACAAATCACCTAAGGGAGCTGGAAAAACAAGAACATCAAAACCCTAACTTCAGCAGAAGAATCCAGATTACCAAAATAAAAACCCAAATAGGGGACATAGAAGACAAAAATATCATAGAAAAAATCAACAAAACAAAATGCTGGTTCTTTGAAAGAATAAACAAGATTGATGGACCCCTAGACAGAATGACCAAGAAAAAGAGAGAAAAAGCCCAAATAAACACAGTCAGAAATGCAACAGATCAAATCATAACTGACCCCCAAGAAATAAAAAGGTTACCAGAGATTACTGTGCATACCAATATGGAAATAACCTTGATAACCTAAATGAAATGGAGGACTTTCTGATATCACATAACCTCCCAAGGTTGAAACAAGATGTTATTAAGACATTAAATAGACCAATAACAGCCCAGGAAATTGACTCCATCATAAGAAACTACCTACAAAAGAAAAGAAAATAAAAGAAAGCTCTGGACCAGACAGCTTTCCAGCAGAATTCTACAAAACGTACAAGTAGGAGCTTATGGCAATCTTATTGAAAGTATTACAGGCAATTAAGAAAGACAACATTCTCCTCAAATCACTTTACAAAGCTAACATCATACTGATACCCAAACCAGGTTAAGATCCAACAAAAAAAGAGAACTACAGGCCAATATTCCTAAAGAACATAGATGAAAACATTTTCAACAGGATTCTAGCAAATCAGATACAACAACATATCTCAAAAATCATCTACCATGAGCAAGTAAACTTTATCCCTAGGATGCAGGGCTGGTTCAACATCTGCAAGGCCATAAATGTAATTACATCAACAGATGTAAAAACGAGAACCACATGATTAAATCATTAGATGCAGAAAACTTTTGCTGAAATCCAGCATCCCTCTTGAAAAAAACCCTTGATCACCGAAGCATAGACGGAACATACCTCAAAATAGTAAGTGCCATCTATGATAAACCCACAACCAGCATATTGCTCATTGGACAGAAACTGGATGCATTTCCCCTGAAAACCGAAACAAGACAAGGCTCCCCACTCTCACTCCTCTTGTACAACATTGTGTTGGAAGTCTTAGCTAGAGCAATTAGATAAGAGGCGTAAATCAGGGTTATTCAAACAGGAAAAGAGGAAGTTAACTTATCCCTCTTTGCTGACAATATGATCCTAACCTCAACAACCCAAGAAAATCTGTCAAAAACCTGCTTTCACTGATAAAGAACTTTGGAAAGTCTCAGGGTACAAAATAAATGTGCAAAAGTCAGTTGCATTCTTATATGCAGCCATAAAGGACAGACATATGGACTTTGCAGGAACTTGGCTTGTTTTAGAGTCTATAATACTCAATGACCTAACACAGAAACAAAGAACAGAGTAATATATGTTCTCACTCATAAACAGACCCTGAACCTTCACCATACTACTTTAAGAAAGGGATTTTCAGTAGTAGGTTACTGCCTGGGTATGGGGGGGGGCACAACTTCAATAAGGGTACCGGATCTCAAACCAAACAAAGTGGGGACCAGAGGGAGGTCCACATTTTATCTACATGATGTCCATTTCTATACCTAATCTTGAATTGTACCCCACATCTTTAAAATAAAATATTTTTTAAAAGTCTTTCAATGTCAAAAAAATACAATAAAATAAAACAATCCTCCCACCTCAGCCTCCTGAGTAGCTGGGATTATAGGTGTGCACGGCTCACCCCAGCTAATTTTTTTATTTTTTGTAGAGACAAGATCTCACTATGTGGGTAGGCTGGTCTCGAACTTTGGGGCTCAAACTGTCCTCCCACCTCAGTTTCCCAAAGTACTGGGATTACAGATGTGAGCCACCAAGCCCGGCCCACTTTTCTTTTTTTCACTTAATATTTTATCTTGAAAACATTTCTCTATCTGCATATAGAATGCTCTTTTATTGTTTTTATTTTTCCCAGTTGTGTGGTATTTCTGTATGGGTGTAGTTATAATTTATTTAGCCTATTTATAGACACAGTACTGTTTCCTGTATTTTATATTACAAACAGTGCAGAGGTAAATGGCCTTATGCATAAATCATTTTACATATTTGCAAATATAGCAATAGGAATAAAATCCCAGAAGTGGGATTGTTGAATCAAAGGGTTTGTACATTTGTAACTGACAGATATGAAGAAGTTTCTTACCTTCCCTTAGCTGTAGTTTTTTTTTAATTTATAAAATGGGAAATCAAGTAATCTACTGTACAAAGCACTTAATATTAAACAAATTTTTCCTTCTGTAAATATTATTATTAGATAACATAATGTTGCAAATTGCAAAGTGCTAGGTATAGCACTGTAATATAGACTATTGATGCTATAAAATTCCGTGAATGCTGGGAGTAGCACATTCAATAATACTTCAATAACTCGCCTAATGAACAGCTAGGCGTTCTTTGCAGTTAGCGTACTTATATGTTTGTTTTGCCACTAATTCGCTTAAAATGTTTTTTCCTCTAAAATATGCTAAGCATCTTTACAATTCTCCAAATTATGACAGGTTGAGGGATAGTGAATTTCTCTAATGGCAAGTTGCTCTTTTCTTTTAAAATAACTAAAGATGCATGTCAGCTAAAACAGCATAGGCTGAAAGTTGTCCAAAGGTATTATCAGGTACACAAAATAATAGATGTCTAGTTGTAATTAGCACCTTAAAAAAAAAGCCTTTCAGTTTAGAGATTTTACTTAACTGTCACAAAAGGTAAATACGTGACATTTTGAAATAACATACTAGACTGGGATTTGAAAGGCCTCTGATGTTCAGCTCTGATTGCAAAAAACGGAAACAAATGGCATGGATAGGATATGAGGGCACCACATGGAGCTCAAAGGCAAGAATTACAGTCGGTTTTCAGACTTCAGTTCATGGTAGCTCCATTCTACAGATTTGATGGACTCTGCTCTCTGTTGCCCTGACCAGTTTTCTCTCAATATAATGAGTTTTAACCAGATTGTATTTCGTGTAATTGCTATTTCAAAAGGGTATCTTCCTAGCTACCTGCAGCTTCATCTACAATTTCAAGGAAAGAACTCTCTAAATTCAGCACAAAACAGAATTGTATAATGCAAAGAATATTGGACTCGACAGGTCAGCAATCCAGGGTTCTAGCCTATCTCAACCACCATCTTGCTATGTGAATAGAAAAAATTCATGTAGGTACTCCGACCTTTAGTCTTATTTGTTCTGCCATGTTGGAAATAATTTTTACTCCCCAAATCTTTCTCAGATATGCTGCTTTTCTCTTTCTAGTCCTGAAGCTGTAGACTTAACTTGTCCACTATAATTGCAGCATAATTTGTCTCTCTAGCTTTAACTCACTGCTGGAACAGCGTGATCAACAGACTGAGAAAATGAAGATTCAAATACGTTTGCATTTTTAAATCTAAATAATAAGCTTTATGATGGCATAGAGATGTGTAATACAGTAGAAGGAAGATGGTGGGTGGTGAGTTGAAACATTCACTTTTCCACACATTGAAGTCAAATTTCTTACATAAAACTTAAGTTGATTTGTTTGAGACTCAGCAAGGAGGTCTTGGCTACAGCTATAGATTTGGAAATCATGAGTACAAGCAGTGGTAAGTTCATAGGAATGAATGAAATACTCAGGGAGAGTATATACTGAGAGAAGAAGGTCTGAGCAAATAATTTGACAGATGTCTTAGATGTGGTCTCCTCACTCCCAGAAAGCAAATGAACAAAACAAAACAGTAACAAAAACAGACTGGGACAATGGTTTTCAGTTAGTTTACTTGGGAAAGTGTTCTCCAGAAACAGGAGCAGGAGAAAAGGAGGAAAAGCTGAGTAAAGGTGGTTATCAAGCTGTTCACTACTGTTGCAGGAGTTTTGAACTCCACTGTCAGCTTAAACCAGCAACCTCGGGTTCTTGTCCCATGACTGAGAAGATTAAGGAATATGGACACCAAAAGGATAAGTGAAAGAAAGAGTTTATTAAGCAACAAAGCTCTCTCCAGAGAAGACAGGGGGCCTGAAATGTGTTACCCGTGCTAGGAGTTTGTGGTTTTATTTTATCTTTTCTGGGGTGTTTTCTCTCATTTACTTCTCATCTGTCCCTTACTTCCTGAGACCCGTTTCTTATTGCTCATACAGGACCTTGATCAAAGTTACTCCATCTTGAATATTACCACAGAAGCACCACAGAAAAATCTACTGGGGGGGGGGTAAAACTGCAATGCAAATACTATGTTAACGATATTATAAGAAGCCAAGGTCAGGTTAGTACATTTTAGTTAAGCTACTGCACCTGTGTTTAAGCAGCAAAAAGTCCCTTTTAGCAGTGCATCCTGGGTTGAAAGGATGTTCTTAACCACATTTCCAGCCACCAATTATATAATGGGGGTGGTGCAGAGGGCATTCCCGCAGGTATTAAGTCTCCTTGAGACCCTCCCTCTCTTTCTGCCTATCCAGCTTCTGACTATCTCCTCTCTCACCATTGTAGACAACTGGAACTGGATTTCTCAGAGACTTGCTGAGGAGCCATGAGAAATGTACCTCAAAGGAGAGGGCTGTCTTTCCACCAGCTTTTATGTCTCACTGGGTAAGGGTTGTCCCATGGAGTGTAAGCTTCCTCTTACTTCAAGTTTTTCAGAGTCAAAATGATTCATGCAAACATCCTTCACCATGATTACACAGAAGCTCTGGGCTTCTCTTTCTTTTGTTCATTACCCCATGTCATTGTTTTGCATTGAATATACACTTACCCTTATTTTAAATGTCTATGTTCCAGTCATTAGAAGCTCAAAGATTAAAGGTTATAGTTACTTTGATATCCAATAGGGATGGGTCAACATAGGTATATAGAAATCGAGGTGAAAGGGGTGAAAACTTCACATCTAGTGGTCATGAACCCAACAACATATATACATATATATCTCCCATAAATATCTTTTCCATCTTACCATTCTTAAATGCTTTTCAGTTATTCCTGCTGAGGGAGGAGGGAGTTTTAAAAGTGACTTGGAGGTTGGGCACAGTGGCTCAAGTCTGTAATCCCAGCACTTTAGGAGGCCGAGGTGAGAGAATTGCCTGAGTCCAGGGGTTTAAGACCAGCCTGGGCAACTTGGTGAGACCTTGTCTCTACAATAAATCAAAAAATTAGCCAGGCATGTTGGAGCATGCCTGTAGTTCCAACTACTTAGAATGCTGAGGTGGAAGGACCAACCGAGCCCAGCAGAGTCGTAAGCATAGTACTGCCTTTCAACCTGGGTGACAGTGTGAGACTCCAACTCAAAAATTAAAATTTAAATTTAAAAAAGTGAACTATGGCCGGGCTCGGTGGCTCAGCCTGTAATCCCGTGCCTTTGGGAGGCTGAGGTGAGTGGATTGCCTGAGCCCGCGGGTTCGAGACCCGCCTGGGCAGCGAGACCTCATCTCTACAATAAATAAAAAAATCAGCCAGGTGTGGTAGCGCATGCCTATAATTCCGGCTACTTGGAAGGCTGAGGCGGAAGGATTGCTGGAGCCCAGCAGGCGAGGCTGCGGTGGCCGGGAGCGGCCACTGCACTCCAGTCTGGGCGACAGAGTGAGACTTCAGCTCAAAAAAAAAAAAGTGAACTATTACCAGCTGTTTTCTGTAGTGAGCTAACAAGTCTCTTCTATCTTTGTTATAGTCTGCTTCTGTGTCTTGATTATTGTTCGCTTTGCATATTATCTTTGAAGGCCTACCTGAATTCATGTAAGTAAAATGAATATTTGATGTAACTAGATGGAATAAGTATTATCATCCTTTTACTATATGTTAGGATATTGTTCTAAGTGCCTTACTTAAAACATTTCATGTACTTTTTACAATAAACTCATAAAGAAGGTCAGTTTGCTGGGCCTACCTATAAGCTCTGTGAAGAATCTTATGCCAAACCCCTACTCATGAAAGATTTGACCAATGGCCAGGTCCTCTTTCCCAATAATTGACCTAGGAGAATTAAAGGCAATTGGCAGTGGCAGGAGCTCCTGAGCCGAAGAGCCTGTCAATTCAGGGCCAGTGACTGGTAGTCAGGTCAGGTGATTTGTAAGCAGGGATGGTGGGCAAGAGGCAGAGGAGGCCAAGGAGAAGAAATGAGAAAGACCATCACCGTCAGAAATGGAGAAAAATTCTTCTACTAATGAGAATTTTCAAATTTCCATAAAGTTGTTATAGGACCAAGAGATTTGATTGCCCACTGTATAGTAACAGACCAATATGTTGAAACAGCAGGCGTTGCAGCTGGGAAAAAGTTTAATAGTCATAGAGCAGTCAAACAAGGAGATGAGAGGAAATCTCAAATTCATCTCCTTATGGGGTTTAAAGATGATGTTTTTAAGGGGTCTGGATAGGTGATGGGCTAAATAGTGGGAATGACTGATTGGTTGAGAAAGGGATAAAGTCACAGGACAGGGAGATGAAGAAACTGCATTTATATACTGAGTATGTTTCTTGGTGGGAATCTTCATACTGGCTGTCATTGGCAGTTCTATTGAAATTCAGAATCAGGAAAACATATTAAATCAATTATTGAGTGAAAATGTCCAGGGTCAGAGAAATTCTATCTATGAGGAACAATGGGGGAGCAGGAGGTCAGCGTGTTACTTGACTTTTGGTTAATTATCAGTTGCGGGGAAGTGGGTTGAAGTGCACCAGTGCACTCTGATCAATGCCTAACTGTAATTCTGCCTAAAGCCTGGCTTGTAATTTTCATTAACTCTGTGAGGGCAATTTTGCAACTTGGCTGCACTTATAGCTCTTGTGTTCCAGGTAGTTATTTTGCATAGATTCCATCCCTCTTTTATGTGAGCTAGCTTGAAAGAGTTTCTGTTCTTTCCAACCTTGCTTAGAACCCAAATCTGCATTATTGAAACTCCAGTTGCATCTATAAATGTGTAACATATATTGTCAGGAATAAGATATCTTTGTCTAATAGGAATGGCTAAGAGACAGGGATCAGGTGATGAGTTTTAGTTAGTGCTATCACTTGCTTGCTGTGTGACCCAAGTCGAAAACACTTATTACTTATCCCTCCTGGGCCTTAGTTTTTTAATCTATAAAATGGGCATAATGTTGATGCATATATCTTTCATAGAAGGTGGATATAAAAAATATATAAATGCATTTTTAGAGTTTACAAAACAACAAATAAATGCAAACAATTATTATTACATTTGACCAAAATAAAAATATATGTATTTTATGGTCTTTTGCAATAGTAACATTTTTAAGAGCTGACCTGGCACTTTAATTATAGCAAAAGTTCTTAGAAATAATCTGACATGTATGAGACCAAGAGACCACAGGCAGTTTTCTGAATTTTTGTGACCATAGGCATTTTCTGTCCAACTAGATGTTAAGGCAATTGAGGGAAATACTCCATAATATGTGTATTTGCTTTTTTCCATAGGACTAAGTACAATGTAGATGCTTCATAGACTACCTGACTGAAAGGAACGATGAATAGATGTTGTTCTAGAAAACTTCACCAACTGTGAAAATTCAAGTTGAGTTTAAGTTCCCTGTGACTATTCCCAATAAAATAAAAGTCTGTGAATATGCACACATACTGTATGCAATGCATAAGTATTGCATAGATATTTTTTCACTGGAGCAATGCAAATAAAATCAGTGTTACTAATCCTTACAGCTGGGTGAGATCCTATTTTAAATTCTCAATGCTTATTTGCTTACTAGTATGAATATATGTACAATACTAATCAGTAGAATTTTTTCCCAGTCTTAGACAGAAGGTGTTCGTTCACTTTATCTAGATTTCAATATTTGAAACATTATAAATTTGGTGTTGTATTAGTCAAACAAACAGAAATATAAATACAAAAATACCCTAAGTCTTCTTCTGTCCGTTGATAAAAATGGGTAACTTGTATAGGTATGAACTTTCTGTCATTAGAGGTGTTTGAGCTGTGGCTGAAAAATCACCTATCAGAGATAGTTAATATTTTTTGGAAGGAGCAGAACTGGTCTTTTTCCCTACTAATGTGTCATTGCCAACTTGAGATCAGGAATCAGATTGCATTTATTGGAGACTTACCAAAATACTTGTGGCGTGTTATACTAAAACTGGAAGTCTATATATATTCTAGAACAGGGACCTGCAAACTATCACTATAGGCCAAATCTGGCCTGTCACGTGATTTTGCAAATTAAGGTTTATTAGAATGCAGCTATTCTCATTTATTTAGTTATTGTCTATGGCTGCTAACTAATCAACAGCAGAACTGATAATTTATGACAAAGACCATCTGACCTTCAAAGACTAAAATATTTACTCTCTGGTCAGTTATAGAAAAAGCTTGTCAATCCCTGTAAAAAGTGCGTGGGAAAGTTGAGTGCATACATCTTTCAAAGAGTGCATCCTTACCCACTGGCATTATAAGGTATATTTGAACTTCTCTGGATATTTAATTTAACCATATTATTTTTTAAACTTTGACTATTTCTATGACTTAGTTTCTTCATCTCTAGAGTGGAAATATTTTTAATATCCCCTTAATCGAGTTGTTGTGAGGATTTAAAGTGAATGTTTTGAACCTTAACCCTAACTCTGATGTTAGTACTATAACTAAAACTCATTACCTGAGCCCTATCTCCTCATCATTTCCATTAGACAATGCTCTACTAGTCCTGACAATACATATGAAACATTTATGAATGCAACTGGAGTTTCATTAATGCACACTTGAATTCTAATCAAGGTTGGAAAGAACAGGACCCCTGTCAAGCTAGCTCAAATAAAAGAGAAATGGAATGAACTTTTAACTACTACACTATACTGCGATAGACCAAAATAGAGGAAGATGAGTGGATGAGGACTGGGAAGGTAAGGGAAGTCTTGTTGCATGAAGTGTGACAGGAGTTACATTTTTTGAAGGTGAGGGCCCAAATGATAGTGATAATTCTGCTATCTCTCTCAGTTACATGGAAGCTAGCTAAGCCAACTCTAATCTTCCTAGTAGGAGAGTTATCCCCTTTCCTTACCCCTCCACCATGTTTTGAAAGGCCATAGAGATTTTGCCTGCTAGCTATTCACCTGACCCAGAAAAGTAAGTGCATCTCTCATTTCAATGTGTTCTTTCTATCTCTAAGATAAACTAGCAATGATTTGCCAATAAGATGCAATTATAGTGCCTGCTGAGGTCAATATTCAATCAGTGGTTTCATTCTGAGTGCTGCTTTGATCAGTTGGTCAAAAATTTCCTTTCTTTGATGCTTTGTAAACCATGATTGATTGAGAGGTTTAGGGGTTTAAGATTGGGATGCGATTTCATTTTTAATCCAACTTGTGAGTGGCACTTCAAACTCTGGTCAAATATGACAATATCTCTTGGGAAGCTCCCGCCTATCCTGAGACCAGAGTTGGAGCTTCTTCCTATTCCTCTCACCATTCCCTCCCCTTCCCCAAATAAAAGGCCAGCTCTAAAGAATAGTAAATAAAATAGACTGTTCTGAAAGTTTTGTGGGAAGAACAGGAAGTTATATTAATTACTCAATAGCAAAATCAACATTTTTTTCATTAAACATTTTTCAATTATTTCTTAGTTTCTCCAATCTGCTTAGTTGCCTTTTTTCTCCTTTTTCTTTCCTCACATAGTCTTTTAGACTTTCTTCTACAAACTAGAAAGACTCAGCTGCTTCCTCACTTTGCTTTTTGTTTTGTTTTGTTTTTTATTTTACAGATGTGGGGTACAATTCAGGGTTAGGTATATAAATGTTCATTATGCAGGTATCCTTGTTGAGGAGGTGTGCCCCCTCCTCCCCTGGCAGTTTCCCACAACTGCCAATCCCCTTCTAATAGTATTATGATAATTGTTCAAGGTGTGCTTATGAGTGAGAACATGTGGTACTCAGTTATTTGTTTCTATGATAGATCACTCAGTATTATAGATTCTAAGTCCATCCAAATTGCTGTAAAGTTCATGATTTTGTCCTTCTTTACGGCTATGTAATATTCCATTATGTGTATGTACCACTTTTTTTTATTCAGTCCTTTTTCAATGGGTAGCACGGTTGGTTCCATGTTTTTGCTATTGTGAATAATGCTGCAATAAACATACATGTGCAAGTATCCATTTCATAGAGTGATCTGAGTTCTTCTGGGTATATTCCCGGTAGGGGGATTGTGGGTTCATACGGCAGGTCAGTTTTTAGGAATCACTAAACTGTTTTCCACAGAGGTTGTACTAGTTTACACTCTCATCAACAATGTAGAAGTGTTTCCTCCTACCCGTGTCCTCTCTGGCATCTGTTGTTTTTTGAGTTATTGATGATGGTCACCCTGACTGAATTTAGGTGGTATCTCAGTGTGGCTTTAATTTGCATTTCTTTGATGACTAGTGAGGCTGAGTATTTTTTCATGTATCTATTGGCTGCTCATATGTCTTCTTTTGAGAAGTGTCTATTCACGTCTTTTGCTCACTTTGTAATGGGACTGTTATTTTTTTCTTTTCGGCACGTTTGAGTTCATTGTAGATCCTAGATGTTAGGCCTCTGTAAGATATATAGTTGGCAAATATTTTTTCCAATCTGTGGGCTGTCTCCCTGCTTTCTTGGTGGTTTCTTTGGCTTTGCAGAAGTTTCTTAATTTGATGAGGTCCCACCTGTCTATCTTATCTCTCATGGCATGGACATCTGGGGTTTTGATCAGGAATTGGTTGCCAGTTCCAATTTCCATAAGAGTGTCTCCTGCATTTTCTAAGGTTCTTGTAGTTTGAGGTTTTAAGTTTAGGTCTTTGATCCATTTAGAGCTGATTTTGGGGTATGGTGATAGGTAGGGGTCTTGTTTTAATCTTCTGCATGTGATCAGCTAGTTTTCCCAGCACCATTTACTAAATAGGTTCTCCTCTCCCCAGTGGTTGATGGTGGAGGCTTTGTAAAATGAGTTGGTTGGGAAATTGAGGTTTTGCTTCCAAAATCTCTATTCAGTTCCATTGGTCTATTTGCCTGTTCTTGTACCAATACTAGGCTGTTTTGATTATTGATTATTGTAATGGGACTTAATAATAAAGCTTAATAATAAAGCTTAAAGTCTGCATGTGTGATACCTCCCACTTTTTTTTTTTTTTTTTTTTTTGAAGATTGTTTTGGCTATTCGTGATTGTTTATGTTTCCATATGAATTCCTGTATTGTTGTTTCCAGGTCTGAGAAGAATATTCCTGATAATTTAATGGGTATTGCGTTAAATCTGTAGATTGCCTTGGGTAGGATGAACATCTTAACAATGTTGATTCTTCCAATCCATAAGCATGGAATATTTTTCCATTTTTTTGTGTCATCTTTGATTTCTTTGAGCAGTGTTTTGTAGTTTTTGTTGTAAAGGTCTTTCATTTCTCTAGTTAGGAAGATGCCTAGGTATTTCATTTATTTTGTGGCTATTGTGAATGGGATTGTGCTTTTTGTTTGTTTGTTGTTGGTGTATAGGAATGCAGCTGTCTTTTGCACAAATCTTAAGTTTAAAATATATAGGGCTGTTGTTCAGAAATTCCTCTGAAAGGAATGTATCCTAATAAAATAGCAGCCAGACTTTAATAAACAAAGCAGTTTATCACATTATTTGTCAAAACAAAAACAAGACAAAACAAAAAAACACATGGATATCCATTAACAAGGAAAATGTCTGGTTATGGAATATTAAATGTTTTCTAAAATGAATAAGTTAAATATGTATCCATTGACCCAGAAGTTTGTCAATAATGTATTGTCATGTAAGAAAGATACCAAATGACAATAACAACTCCAAATCCCTTATATCAGCCTTTTTATTTTTTTTAATGTAGAAAGATGCAACCAGAAAAACACCAGACTGGTATATTCTTCACTTCTATGGGAGTCAGAGATGTGATTAACATTTTCTTTACATGGTTATATATTATTTTGTCAGTTTATGTGTCAGTGATAGGCAGTACAGTTTCACAACAATACAAGATTTCATCTGACAAAATGGTTTTTTATTTTTAAAAAAGTGAACAAGTAAAAACATTATTTCCTTCCTTGGAAAACCTGGTGCCAAATTCTTTAGGAATTGTGCAGTCTTGTATAGTGTCCTGCCCACGATCAACCTGAGAGACAGCTGAGTCTATTTAGGTAAGGGAATTGGACTTAGATCTGATTTAATGACATGAGAACCTAGAGCTATTAGTCTTGGGTTATTGTGACTTTACTTTTATTTTTCCTAAGATAGAGTCCCTCTTGCACTGACTTTCCTAGTAACTCTCCTGTCACTTATTCCACTTAGATTTAAGATGGCTTCAACCAAACAATTTTACAGAAGTTTTTAACTGTCTTCTTTCTGCTGCCTTTTGAATTTGAGTTATTGGTATGTTTTTTAGAGATTAAAAAAAGAATTAAACTTGGAGGGGCCAAGAACTCAAGTTTAAGTTGAGCATCCTAGTACCATCTATGTGACCTTGTGGACAAACAACTACTAGTCTTAGATATGTCTGTTACAGAATGAGGACAGAAATATTTCTTCAGCAGATCTCACCTATGGTAGTAATAGAAGGCTTACATAATGGATAAGGGTTATAAAAATACAATTTTTCCAAATTCTAAATACTATAATTCATCTTTCTCTGATAATTTGTCAGATAAGTTATCAATTTCTATGATTGCTTTTTTTTAAGTTACTTCCTTCCTGTGTGAGGGGCCCAGTAGGAAATAGTGTTTGCCTTTTGGTCTTTCTGCCTCCAGTACTTGTGTAGGAGGGCAGAGTTTGTTGGGAGCCATTTTAAAAATAGCAATCATCTCATATAAGCCTTCTTCTTTGTCCTCCGAAAAGCCCGCGCGCGCCAA
>NW_007258428.1:652889-657498 GCF_000164805.1 Carlito syrichta
TCATTTTCTAATTTTCTCAAAAATCAATTCT
Source organism: Carlito syrichta (assembly GCF_000164805.1). Lineage (NCBI taxonomy): Eukaryota > Metazoa > Chordata > Mammalia > Primates > Tarsiidae > Carlito > Carlito syrichta. Next base: position 652,921 of record NW_007258428.1, read on the forward strand.
GGCTCTGCCTCTCCTCCCCAAAAGATACCAAGAGCCAATGGTGGTGGACTCGGAGAATCCACGGGAGGAGCTGGGCCCCTACTCCCTCACCCGGTTAATGCTCACCATCCCTTCTGTCTTTGAACAGAAAGGGAGGAGATGTTGGGAGCCATTTTAAAAATAGCAATCATCTCATATAAGCCTTCTTCTTTGTCCTCCGAAAAGCCCGCACGCGCCAAACCACAACACCCCTCCCACCTCCTCTCCTCATACCACCCACTACTCTTCCTCCTATCATAAGCCGCCACACGCCCTATTTCAGCCCGCCCCTCTTTGCTATGTATATAAGCAATCGCCTAACAATAAAATTTGGAGGCTTGATCAGAACACTGTCTTGCCTCCATTCTGCGTGTCTCCTGTCTCTTTCTCTCTCTTGGTCTCTCTCTCTCTCTTTTCACCAGCAGCAGGTAGTCCTCCTCGTGCCCACGTTTTACTTGTCCCGCTGGTCGGGACAAGAGTTCAGGACGGTGGTGTCAGGAAAAACTCTACAGACCCACAGAGGAGAATTTCAGGGTTTTTGCCTATTGTGTGAGCATTAAGTGTTCCCTTGGTCTCTTCTATTACTGTAGTCAAAAAGCCTGTGATAAAAGTTTTTACTTAGATGTGCAATCTGTTTTTGTTTGTTTGTTTTTTCTTTGTCCCATCTTTGGTTAAGTATCCTAGCTTCTATAATTGTTTCCTCTTTTTTTTTCAATAGATGCAAAATTGGTCTTTATATGCTTTTCTTTCCATATATGAGAATTGATATTAAAGCATTTTCCTTTAAAAATTTTCCATCTAACTTTTTAAAAATTTAGATTCAAAGGTACACGTGCAAGTTTGTTACATGGGCATAGTGCTTGATGGTGAGGTTTGGCTTCTAGTGAAACTGTCACCCAAATAGTAACTGTGGTACCCAATAGGTAGTTTTCCAACTCTTGCCCCCTCCATTATTCCCACCTTTAGAAGTCCCCAGAATTCACTGTTCCTGTCTTTTTTTTTTTTTTTTTACTGTTCCCATCTTTATGTTCGTGTGTACCCAGTTTTTAACTCCTACTTGTAAGGGAGAACATGCAGTATTTGGTTTTCTCTTTCTGTGTTAATTCACTTAGGATAATGGAATTGTTTCCTCTTTAATAGCAGAGCCAAAGGCAGGAATAACAATTATTCTACATGTTAATATGGGCATCTTTAAAAGCACTTGTCTATTTTTAGAACCTGTTAATAATCAATGTTAATGTATTACCTGCAGGCAACTCATCACCTGTACCTGTATTCTCTTTATTTAATCCTCAAAACAGAGGCTCAGAGGGAGTACCCAATTGCCCCAGGACACATTGCTAGTGAGTGACAGAATCAAGACCTTACTCATTATTATTAAATGAGCAACCTAAACTATTTTAACATAGAGTTAAAGGAGTGATCACTGACTAAATTAACAATCCTACCTAATAGACCCAAGGGACAACTAGCTTGACCAATTTCTATTTCGTGTAACTTAAAGAGGTTTCTGTTATTTGGGACTTCTGAGATAAACTAACAGTATTCCAACTGGTAGTTCAATTGAGTCAGTCATTGAACACTTTTGAAGAGTTCAGGGGAATAGGTTCTGAAAAACATGCTTAGGGAAAAGCTATTCCATTTGGTATCACACTATTGTACCAACTGTTCCCTTGCTCCTTCCCTCCCCCAACTCTAGAGACTCTTGCTTAGCTCATGTAACAGGCAGCGTTTAAATATAGCTTCTTGTTCTCTTTTGGGTGCATAAGTTATTAATTAATTTTAGTTGTAAAGAAGTGGGAATTGCCAAGTGTCCTTTGTGCTTGCGATCTGGTGTTCTTTTGTCAAAAAGCACTGAGACCATTGTTCTAACCTCTCTCGTGTTCACATTGTATTTTTCATGACAAAGCACATTTATTGTCTTCCATTCAGATTTTGGGTTTGTTTGTGGGATTTTGGGAAGTTGCCATTCTGAGGAGAAGCAGAGGAGAATGACTCTGCCAATGGTCAACTTGAACAAGGCTGCTGAAAATGAACCAGACCTGTCTCTTCTTAGCCTTGTGTGTTTCAGGTGGAGTTTTCAGTGCAAATGCTAATCAAGGACAGTGTAGGGACTGTTCACTGACTGGATATTAATATTTTCCCCATGGAAAAAGGGGTTGGGAAATGGATCACTGGGTGTTTATCTAGCACAGAGAATGTGGTTTGCATTTATCCACCTTCCATTCAATCTCCCTTCAGAAATACATTATTGGTAAGTCCTGCTCTTCTGACTGCAAGTATCACTAGTGACAGCTTTGCAAGTGGCCTTAACAGCTTGTCAGGAAAATAATCAATGTAGCTTTTCGGAAAGGAATCTACTTGATCAATATCACCAAGGAAGCCCAGACCTAACAAATAGATCACATAAGAATTTTCATGATCAATAGAAGTATACAGAAAAAAAATTATTGGGTATATTTCAAAGAATGCATCATAAATGTTTCCTATTGATAGCTCTTTCTTTGGGGAACTACAGTAATATGCTAAAGTGATAGAAGAGTCAGCGTATGCCCTGTCAGACAGACCCTTAGAGACATGCTTTCAACACAAGATAAATATACACAATTTATTTAGAAGACGTAACTGGTTTTAAAGGAAAACTGGTTCTAATGTTTGTACCATCCTAATTTTTTTACCAACAAGTAGACTGTAATTTTTTTGATGCATGGAGTTATTTTTGATATCCCAGTGCCATGGGCATAGGCAAATAACAGGCATATTAATACATTCTTGCGGAGTTGACCATCATTCCCTACACTTCTCCAGGAGCTATTGTTAATTCCAGGCATTCACCCCTGTTATTTGCATCCTCTCCTCTCTTCCCCAGACTCCTTGGAGAAACTCCAATTCTAAATGTTGTAAACCTTCCTGAAAAGTAATCTAGAAGTATAGACATTAGGAAAGGCTGAAATCCCTGGAAATAAAACTTAAGGTATAGCTGTACCACAATAATACATTGAGACATTACCCAACTTTTCTCTTCCTGGTGTTGTATGTCTCTGTCAGTTATTTTACCTCATAACTAATGGCGTTTTGCCTCATAACAAATAAAACAAATGTTTTATTTCTTCATGATTCTGTGGATTAACAATAAGGGCTGGGCTCAGCAGTGTTTTTTTCTGCTGGTCTTGCCTGGGGGCACTCATGTATCTTCAGTGATTTGGTGATTCAACTGGGTTGTGGGTGCTGGTCTTTTGCTAGTGTCTCTCTTCATGTGTTTTCTCTTCTTCAGGGAGGCTATTTTAAATTTTAAAATATTTTAAATTTTAAATTTTAAAATTTCAAATTTTAGTACTACATTCAAAAAGGATGAACACAAAAGCTTCAGGGAAGTTTGAGGTCTAGCCCTGAGAATAATACAATATCAATTCCTCCACATTCTGCTAGTCAAAGTAAAACACAAGGTCAGGCCAGTTTCAAGAGGGAAGGAATGAGATTCTACCTTTTATTGGAAAAGGGGCAAAGTCACATTGCAAAGGGTGCAGAGTAAATGGATAGAAAGGATTATTGCAGCCATCTCAAAAAAAATTTCACAGTTTTTTTCTATTTTCTCCTTACCCACAGAAAACACATCACCCTCACTTCTTTCCAGAAGGTAGAGGTTTTTTTTTCCTGCTCTAAAGGAGCTATAGCAGAGAGGGGATGAAAGAGTGGAAAAGAGGGAAAAAAGTGAGCCTTTTTCAAGTTTTTATTTTTTAAAAGATTTTTAGGATATGGGAAAAACAAGGCATAAACAAAATATTAGGAAGAAATATTTTATGTCAGCTTCTTCATTGACTAGCTAAAATTTTCTTGAGTTGGGAATGGAGGTGAGGGTCAGAGGTTTAGAGGGGAGGATTTGGATAACTAAGGGCAGGACCTTAAACAGGTTTGCAAAGAGAGTCATGACCCAATGTCACAGAAGAGATAGATTAAATCCCACAATATCAAGCATGTTTTAGAAGCAGTCAGGAAGCCACCCAACCTGAAGGAACCATGGGTCAAAGGGAAAATGGAGACCTATGTGAAACAATGGCAAGCAAGCTGAAGGAGGTGACACCTCAGAAGATTTCTGCATGTATAGAAAATACAGAGAACCAGATACTTCCCCTTCCACTCCCCTTCCATGCTGCCAGTACCTTCGAACTACTTATACCTAGTCAAATCCTAAACCTTCCCTGAGGGAAGAGTAAAAGCCCAATTGACTGAGATTACATTCCTACTTAACTTAGTGAGACAGGGACTTGATGTCTGCATATCTTAGTCAATTCCATGTTCAGACCTTTTGATGCAGTGCTGTTGAAAGGTCTTATCAAACACAATGCTTGTGATAGTCTAGAACATCACTAAGGAGAGTTGTGTTTTTAAGGGGAAACTCTTTGTCTTATAAGGCTGAGGTTAGTGGATTGCCTGAGCCCGCGGGTTTGAGACCCGCCTGGGCAACTTGGCGAGACCTCATCTCTACAATAAATAAAAAATGAGCCGGGTGTGGTAGCGCGCACCCGTAGTTCCAGCTACTGGAAGGTGAGGCGGAAGGAT
>NW_007258428.1:657518-671138 GCF_000164805.1 Carlito syrichta
CTCCAGTCTGGGTGACAGAGTGAGACTCCAACTCAAAAAAAAAAAAAAACTGGGATTTGTGGTGTGTTTATTCTTTTGTTTAACTGAAGAAGAATTAGAATCTCCCAGAACACAAATCATGAATTTCCTCTGCACATGGCAATGAAGCGGATAGTGTTTATCTTGTGACATCTGGTTCAGCAGTGCAGTTCAGTACATTTTTCTATACTGGTCTTCTTAAATTGAACAAATATTTTTGAGCACCTGTTATTGCCAAAAGCTGTGGAAGATATAATGATGAGTAAAAAGAGACTTAGTCCTTGCCCTTTCGGAGCTTAGAAAGTCCAAGAATGACCCTCAATGGAATTCCTTTATATGTTCCATTCTAGGAGACAAATATATAATCCTAAGCAGTTCTATACAATTCCTAGGAGGCAGGCACCATAGAGCTACCATAAGGGAGTCCCTAAAATTTCCCTGACACTGATATTCCCTGAGACAAACAAGATCAGACTGGTACACCTCTGTTAAATCTTTTCTATCTGAGCCAAAAAGAAAACAAAATTAATTACCACTGCTTACCTTGGTTAAACACTGTTATAGGACTTTCCTGTATTATATTCCTTAATCTCATCAACACACCTGACTCTCCAGGGTCTTCCAATTCTGTGCCCCATCTGCTAGGGTCAACTTTGAAATTACCCTATGTGATGAACTTTTCATATCTTCCTTTCATCTTAAAATAAACAAGCGCAATTTTACTAGTCTTGTTAGCATTCCTTTAAAACCATATTATCTCCTAGGTGTGATAAGACTGATCCAATAAACTCAGGCAATGTGACATTGCATAATTATGACTTAGTGAGGAAAGCAATTGCTTTTAGACTTTGCAGAAAATTAAAGCATGCACAGCATTAATAATAATCCAAGAACAGAAACAGGAATACCACAGGGATTTGGTATCAATTCATAACCAAATTTCTTATGGTCTCTATTTAACCCCTCTCCAAACATAATGAGAACTTATTTATAGCTTATATTCCTTCTTTAACTTTCAGAGAAATCTGGCAGTAAGCTAAAGAAAAAGAGTGCTAGATATTCGTGAATGAGCACACAGCCCTCTCTCATTGATCATTTCTCCTCTAAGCATCCTCTGAGAAATATACATATATAGTTCTGGGGGCAAAAATCTTTTCTCTGACAATGAGCAATCTGTAGTTATATTCTGGATATAACTGCATACATCCTGGAGAAGTCCAGCTAGACTCAAAGATTGGCTATATGTCAAATAAGAGCTTGGAAGGCAACTTGAAATTTCAAGGATGTAAAATATCCCTTAGATCTCAAACAACAACAACAAAATAGTAAAAAAATCCATTAATCTGTTTGCTTGTCATCAGAAAAGCTACCTTTGAAAGTTTACAATATTTTTATTTTTCAAATAGCAAATCAAGAAGAGAAGTCCTTGAAAGTGCTGTTTTAAAGATTTGTGTGCCATTAACCTGGGGTGGACAACTTGGGGTGGGGGGGTGGATCTTTCTGCAGCTAATATTCTTTGGGTTTTTATGACTATTGACACTGGACAGCTAAATGCTGTCAGGGGCTAACAGTGAGGTTGTCGATGAGTAAGTAAGCCTATTATGAGGTTTTAGTTCCCCCCAAAACATTCTTGATCATCTTCCAAGATCTCAACAACATTTGAATGTTTCTAGGATATTAAGTGCCTTAAAAAATTGATAGGCTGAACTCTCCTACCTGCATGTCATATGAAGGGATCCTGTTCTGAAAGTAATTAAGCCTGAGTCTATTGATTAGATGAATAGTCAGAATCAAGGCTATTGCTGAATCCCAAACTGCACAAGGCTCTACAGTGAAACATGAATGTGTTCTAATTTCAGCTCTGCCTTTCTGGTTACTTGACATAAAACACATTACTTACCTTTCCTGGTCCAGTTTTTTTGTCTGAAAAATAAGGATAAAAATGATTCCTATAGATAGAGTGATGTCAGTAAGATGGTAAAATAGAAGTCTTCTCCATCAACTCCCCATAGAAAAATTAATTTTGGCAACCACTCATGGGCAAGAACACCTTTGTGGGAGTCCAAGCATCCAGTGAAGAAGTTCCAGCAAAAACAGTTGAAGCAAGACCCCCAAGAACAGATGTACTGAAGAGGGCAAGAACAGTTTTGCTTTGTCTGTAGCACCCACCCCCAAAGTGGCACAGATCTATGCCAAAGAGACTCCCTTGGCATGCAATTTCTCTCATGGAAGAAAGAATGTAGTGAGAAAGCACCTGGCTTCCTCAAATGTGCAGGAAACTGCTCCAACGACATAACTCTTTCTTGCCCTATCTAGAATACAGAGGGGATTGGCATGTCTGAGTGAGAGAGACTAGTTAGTAGTAAGCAAGAAATGCTGGCTCTCAATGCAGGCTGTCAATGCAACAAGAACTCAGAACTTATCAAAAGGCTATGGATCATGGACTCCATCAGGCAGCTTTCCCACTAGCCTCTTAGGATGCCCCTTGCCTGCCAACCACCTAACTGTCCCGCAGGGATTCCCAATACTCCATGTGCCTCATACACACTCTCCTGCTGTGACCAGATCACTGCAAGTACCTCTGCAGGTGGTAAGTGAGAGCTTCTGCAGGCAACTTGTGAGCACACACAGACAGCCAGATTGACTCTGTGAGACTGGGAGAAGGCATGCAAACTTGAGAATTTCAGGACACTTCCATAGGAAAAATAAACAGGAGGCTCTTAGCACCTGGCAGAGATTTCAGGATTAAGAGAAGGTGTACAATCTTAAGAACTATCCCCCTCCCCAATAGAGGAAAAGAGATATGAATCAAGTACATCCAGAGAAAAGGTCTGAGAGAACCTAAGAATTCTAGCTAGGTTAAGTAGTGAAGTTATTTCTTTTCTGAAGTCAATCATAAAGACAGCAGGGTGTTACTGCTTCTTCAAATGCAAATATAGCAAGATAAGATTTCAAGAAACATGGAAAAAATCAAGAAAAATTAATACCACTAAAGGAGCATCATAACCAGCAGCTGGTCCCGAATAGCCTGACAATTCAAAATAGTTGTCTTAATAAGACTCAGTGAGCTATAAGAGAATGCAGACAATTGCATGAAATAAGGAAAAGAATACATAAACAAAATTATAAGTTCAACAAAGAGAATTTATAAAGAAGAACCAAAGAGAAATTCTGGAGCTGAAGAATACAATAATACAAGGAACAATGCAATAAAGAGAATCAACAGTAGACTTGATCAAGCAGAAGAAAGAATCTGTGAACTTGAAGAGAAGCATTTGAAATTATCTGGTTGGAGGAGGAAAAAATAAAGTCTATGGGATTAATGGAACACCATCAAGTAAATATATAAGTATATATAATAGTGATATATGGAAAAGAGAAAGAAAAAGAGTAAAGAGCAGAACATTTATTTAAAGAAATAATGGCTGATACCTTTTTAATTTGAGGGTGGAATATGGCCATCCAGGTACATGAAGTTTAAAGGTTCCTAACCAGGTTCAACCAAAAGAAGACTTCACTTAGATACATAATCAAACTATCGCCAGGCTCGGTGGCTCAGACTGTAATCCCGCACTTTTGGGAGGCTGAGGTGAGTGGATTGCCTGAGCCCGTGGGTTCAAGACCCGCCTGGGCAGTGAGACCTCATCTCTACAATAAATAAAAAAATCAGCCGGGCGTGGTAGCACATGCCTGTAATTCCGACTACATGGAAGGCTGAGGCGGAAGGATTGCCAGAGCCCAGCAGGTCAAGGCTGCGATGGCCGGGAGCGGCCACTGCTCTCCAGTCTGGGTGACAGAGTGAGACTCCAACTCAAAAAAAAAAAAAAAAGAATCAAATTATCAAAACACAAAGACAATGAATTTTGAAAGCAACAAAAGGAAAGAGGCTTGTAACATATAAGAAATCTCCATCAGTCTATCAGCAGATTTGTAGTAAAAACCTTTCAGGCCAGGAGAGAGTGAGATGATGTATACAAAGTTCTGACAGGAAAAAAAAAAGAAGCCAACAAAGAATATTTTACCCAACAAATCTGTCCTTCAGAAATGAAGGAGAGATAAAGACTTCCACAGAAAAATATGATGGAGTTTATTAACACCAGACCTTCATTCTAAGAAATGCTAAAGGAAGTTCTTCTGGTTAAAGTGAAAGAAAAAAAAAATTTTTTTTTAAGATGTAACAATGGTACAATTCAGGATTAGGTATACAAGTGGTCATTGTACAGGTAAAGTGTGAGCCTCCCTTTGCTCCTCACTTTGCCTAGTTTGAGGTCAGGTACCCTTATAGATATTGTGCTCTCTCACCCCACCCTGGCAGTATCCTGTTACTGCCAATCCATTTCCATAGTATTATGGTAAATGTTCAGGGTCTGCTTATGAGTGAGAACATGTGGTACTCTGTTCTTTATTTTTGTGATAGATCACTAAGTATTATAGACTCTAAACCAAACCAAGTTGCTGCAAGTCAATATGTTTGTCCTTCTTTATGGCTGCGTAATATTCCATCGTGTATATATTCCATGTTTTTTTTATCCAGTCCAGTGTCAGTGAGCAACACAGTTGGTTTCACGTTTTTGCTATTGTGAATAGTGCTGCAATAAACATGTATGTGCAGGTATCTTTCCTGTAGAACTATTTGCCTTCCTCTGGGTACATTTTCAGTAGGGGATTGCTGGATCATATGGAAGGTTAATGTCTACTTCTTTTAGAAATCACCACACTATTTTCCAAACAGGTTGCACTAGTTTGCATTCCCACAAGCAGTGTAGAACCATTCCTTTTTCTCCATATCCTTGCCAGTGTCTGTTGTTTGTTTTACTAATGATGTCTATTCTTATTGCAGTTCAGTGGTATCTCAATGTGGTTTTGATTTGAATTTCTCTGATGATTAATAAGACTGAGCACTTTTTCTTGTGTCTGTTGGCTGCCCATATATCGTCTCTTGAGAAGTGTCTATCCACGTCTTTGCCCACTTTTTAATAGGGTTGTTTGTTTTTTTCCTTTTGGCATGTTTGCTTTCCTTGTAGATCCTGGATGTTAGACCTTTGTCAGATATACAGTTGGCAAATATTTTTCCCATTCTGTGGGCTATCTCACCACTCGCTTTAAATTTTGCTTTTCCGCAGTTTTTCAGTTTCAATCAGGCCATTAGCAGATTTGTAGGTAAAAAAAAATCGCCATCAAGTGGGATGAGGTTCCACTTGTCTATCTTATTTCTTATAGCATGGACATCTTATAGCATTGTCAGTTCCAATTTCCATGAGGGTGCCTCCTGCATTATCTAAGATTCTTATAGTTTGAGGTTTTACATTTAGGTCTTTGATTCATTGAGAGTTGATTTTTGTGTATGGTGATAGGTTGGGATCCTGTTTCAAACTTCTGCATGTGGGTGTTTTCCCGGGACCATTTACTGAATAGTGATTGTTGTCTCCGCTGTGGTTGTTGGTGGAGGCTTTGTCAAAGATGTGTTGGTTGAGAAATTGATGTTTTTTGCTTCTGGAATCTCTATCCTGTTCCATTGGTCCATATGCTTGCCTTGTACCAATACCAGACTGTTTTCATCATGGCAGCCTTAGTAAAGTTTAAACTCTGGAAGTATGATACCTCCTACTTTGTTTATTTTGCTAAGGACTGTTTTGGCTATTCGTGGTCATTTACATTTCTGTATGAATTTCTGTATTGTCATTTCCAGGTCTGAGAAGAGTGATGTTGGTAATTTCATTGTATTGAATATGTGATTGCCTTTGCTAGGATAGACATCTTAACAATGTTTATTCTTCCTATCCATGAGCATGGAATATTTTTCCATTTGTTTGTATCTTTTTGGATTTCTTTGAGCAGGTTTTGTAGTTTTCATTGTAAATGTCTTTTGCTTCTCTGGTTAGGAAGATGCCAAGATATTTCATTTTTTTGTGGCTATTGTGAATGGGATTGTGCGTTTTGGATGGTATTGTGCGTTTGGTTTCCTTCCTGCTTGTTGTTGATGCGTAAGAATGCAACTGTCTTTTGCACATTTATTTTGTACTCTGAGACTTTCCAAAGTTATTTATCAGTGAAAGAAGTTTTTGACAGATTCTCTTGGGTTTTCAAGGTATAGGATCACATTATCAGCAAAAAGGGATAAGTTAACTTCCTTTTTTAGTATTTCGATATCCCTGATTTCCCTCTCTTGTCTTATTGCTCTAGCTAGGACATTCAACACAATGTTAAGCATGAGGCTGCGAGTGAACAGCCTTGTTTGTTCCAGTTTTCAAGGGAAATACCTTCAGTTTCCGTCCATTTAGCAATATGCTGACTGTGGGTTTATTGTATTTGTTGTTTACTATTTTGAGGTATGTTCCTTTTTTGCCTAGGTGTTTGAGAGTTTTTATCAAGAAGGGATGCTGGATTTTATCAAAAGCTTTTTCTACATCTAGTGATATAATCACGTGGTTCTTGTTTTTACATCTCTTGATGTATTTAATTACATTTATGGTCTTGCAGATGTTAAATCAGCCCTGCATCCTGAAGTTGAAGTCTACTTGGTCATGGTAGGTGATTTTTGAGATGTGTTGTTGGATCTGATTTGCTAGAATCTTGTTGAGAATTTTTGCTTTTAAGTTCATTATGGATATTGGCCTGTAGTTCTCTTTTTTTGTTGGATCATTGCCCAGTTTGGGTATTAGTGTGATGTTGACTTTGTAAAATGATTTGTGGAGAATTCTATCTTTCTCAATTGCCTAGAACTTACTTTCAATAGGATTGGTATCAGCTCTTCCTTGTACATTTTGTAGTATTCTGCTGGAAAGCCAGCTGGTTCAGGGCTTTTATTTGTAGTTAGCATCCTTATGGCCAAATCAATTTCCTGGGTTGTTATTGGTCTCTTTAGTGTCTCAGTGACTTCTTGTTTCAACCTTGGGAGGTTGTGTGATGTCAGAAAATCCTCCATTTCATTTCAGTTATCAAACTTGTTTCTGTACAGGTGTGCATAGTAATCTCTGATGATCTTTTGTATTTCTTCAGGATCAGTTGTAATTTAACATTTTGCATTTCTGATTGTGCATACTTGGGCTTTTTCTCTCTTTTTATTGGTTATTCTAGCTATGGGTCTGTCAATTTTGTTTATTCTTTCAAAGAACCAGCTTTTTGTTTTGTTGATATTTTCCTATGATATTTTGTCTTCTATGTCCCCTATTTTGGCTTTTACTTTGGTGATCTGGATTCTTCTGCTAAAATTAGAGTTTTGGTGGTCTTGTCTTTCCAGTTCTCTTAGGTGATTTGTTAGACTGTTAATTTGTGATCTTTCCATTTTCTTGATGTATGTTCACAGGCATATAAGTTCCCCTCTCAGAACTGATTTCATGACATCCCAGAGGTTTTGGTAGGATGTTTCTTCATTTTCAATTTTGTTGGGGAATCTTTCCTTTCTTTGTTGATGTCTCTCTTGACCCCAGCCTTATGTTGTTAGTGTCCATAACTTTTTGAGTTTTGGGGAAATTTTGTTGGTGTTGATACTTATTTTTATTCCACTGTGGTCTGAGAATGTGCATGGCAGTATTTTGATCTTATGAAATTTGTTTATGCTTGATTTATGACCAAGGATGTGATCAATCTTAGAGTACATTCCATGTGGTGATGAGTAGAATGTATATTCTGTGGTTGTTGGGTGAAGTGTTCTGTAAGTATCTATTAAGTCCATTTGGTCAAGTCTCAAGTTGAAGGTCTGGATCTCTTTGTTGATTTTTTTTGCCTCGATGATCTATCTAAGGTTGTTAGTGGGTATTTAAGTCCCCAGTTCTAATAGTGTTGAGTCAATATCTTTTTTTAGTCTACTTATTAGTTGCTTTATAGTGCTGGTTCTACTGTATTGAGTACATATATATTTTGGATGTATATTTCTTGCTGATGGATTCAATCTTTTATCATTATGTAGTGTTCTTCCATATATTTTTAAATTTTTGATAGTTTAAAGGTTGTTTCTCTGATATTAGGATCACAACTCCTGCCTTCTTTTATAATCCATTCACCTGGAAACTCATTTTTCATCCTCTAACTTTGAGTCTGTGTGCATCTCTTGTGGTGAGATTAGTTTCCTGGATATAGCAAATTATTAAGTCACTTTAAAAAATTCATTTGCCATTCTGTGTCTTATCAGTGATATTTTTAGTCCAGTCACATTCAGGCTGATTATTGAAATGTGATTGTTTATCCCCATCCTGAGGTTTTCATATAGTTTTTCCTTTGCTTGTTTGTTTTCTTTTGGTTTTGGGGTTGATATATGTGTGTTTTCAAGTTTGCTGTTGTGATATGTTCTCTGTTGACGCTGTGTTCTGCTATTCTCTTGGGAAATGCATGGTCATTCTTTTTTTCCTTTCTTCTGCTTAGTACCTTTTAAAGTATCTCCTGTAGAACTGGTCTGGAAGCTGCATAATCTCTCAGGGATTGGATGTCTGGGAAGGATTTTAATTCTCCATCTCTGATGAGACTGAGTTTGGCTGGGTAGGAAATTCTTCATTGAAATTGTTTATCTTTGAGGACTTTGAATATTGGACTCCAGTCCCTTCTAACTTCTAGTATTTCTGCCAAGAGATCTGCTGCTATTCTGATTGTTTGGCCCTGGCAGGAAGCCTGACCTTTCTCACTTGCTACCTTTAGGATTTTTCTTTTGTACTTACTTTGTGTAGGCAAATTACTATATGTGTAGGTGTTGGTCTTCTCATTTGATGTCTTGTGGGTGTTCTCTGTATCTCTTGTGTTTGGCTGGTCACATTTCTGGTGAGATGGCAAAATTTTTCTTGGATAACCTCCTGGAATACTAATTCCATGGTGCTCTCCATTTCTCTTTCTTCTTCTGGGATACTAGTTATGTGTAGGCTTGGCCTTTTGGTATAATAGTATATCTCTTGGAGACTTTATTCTTTCTTTCTGAGTATTCTTTCTTTGTTTTGTACAGATTGAGTTAATTCCATGTTTTAGTCTTCAAGTTCTGTGATTCCTTCTTTTGCTTGATAAATTCTGCTTTTCATGCTTGGCATCTTATTTATTTCCTAGATGTAATTTTTTATGGCCAAAATCTCTGTTACAAGTTCTCTCAGTACTGCATCTTGTCTTTCTTGAGTCTTATTAACTCTTTCCATCCATTCCCTAACTCCTGCTGTTTTCTGGAGCCAGTCATTATTGACTTTCATTGTTTGGACTCTGAGGTTGAATTTCCAGGCATCTTCTCTTCATTACACTGGAAATTAATTACCTGTGTTCTTCCAATTCCTGTGATTTTCCCTCATTTGTGGCAGAGTTCTTTCTTTTCTCTTTAGTTCCATCATCCAGTGCCAGTGGGAAAGTTTACCACTTCTGATGTTTGTTCAGTCCTCTATTCCTCCCCTAATCAGGGTTCTGAATTTGTTCCATTTTGAAACAGGGCTGTATGTTGGAAACTTTGCTGTCTCTTGTAGTTTTGAGAATTGAATAAGGGTGAAGGATGGGGAGCTGGATTCAGAAACTACTTTCAAATCACAATGTTCACTGATTGTGGTTTGGGTTTCCTGAGACCCACTCTCCACCATCACTTCATTTGACGATGCAACGGGTACATGTGTGTACCCCCTGAATTCAAATACAGTAGCAGAAATGAGGATAACCTTGAAAAGTAGAATGAAATAAGATGGACAAAAAATTTTTTTAATTAAAAAAAAAAACAGAATAGGAAGAGCAGAGACCAAAGCAGAAGCATACACACACACACAGATACACACACACACATACCCCAAAACAAACTGGAATAACAACAAAGCAAAATAAAACAACAACAATAAAAAACAGTAAAACCAAACACACACAATCACATCCAACCCAAAATGAAAAAAGAAGAAAAAGAGAAAATAAAGGAATTTAAATCAAACTGGCACAATATATTCACACACATTAAACTTAAAAAAGAGAAGAGCAAAAAAAGCCAAAAGAAACAAACAAAAAAACTGAAAGATGAATACTCAACCCTTCACATACACACATAAACAGAGAGCAAAAAACAAAAGAAGAAAGAATAAAAAAAGAAAGAAAAAACATGATGCAGAGGATGCAGATCAAGCCCTCACATATACATTCATGCACAAAGGAAAAATATTTTAAAATTAACAAACAACAAACAATCAAAACAAAACAAAACAAAAAAACCCTGACCTCTTATAACAGGTTTGCAATTGTTCCTCTCAGCTGCCCCTCAGTTGTCTCTGGCAGAGTTTTGGCCTCATTCACAATCTTCCCAGAGTCCGACCCAAGGAAGGAGAAGGGGGCAGTGGGGTTTCGCGGGACTTCAGTCCTTCCCTCCCTCTCTAGTATAGTTAGGGAGATCTCCTCCAGTGGGCAAGTGTGGAATTGTCTCTTCCTCAGGTACTTGTGGGGGGTACTCCAGTCAGGTTTATCCTAGAGTGGAGTCTTCCTATTGTGGCTGACATCCACAGAGAATTTGGGTCAACTCCAGCCTTACCACTGATCTCTTTGCAGGTCTTCCTCATCTTTTTCTGGCCACACCTTTTGTCCCAAGGCAGAATGAGGGTAGGGTTGGGGTGCCTGAAACTCAGCACTCATCTGTCCCTCTGGAGTTTGGGCTATCAGGATATTCCCTCTGGGTCACAATTAGCCCCTGAGTCATTAATCCACCAGTCACAGAGATCGGTCTGGTCTGTCGCTCCACAGTGGACAAGCCAGAACACTTCCCTGCTCTATTTTCAAGATGATGGCAGGGTGCCTCTTTCATCTTCTCCAGTGAAGCTCTGCCTCTGGGCTTCTTTGCTGTGGTTCTTCTGCAGCCCTTACTGGCTAGGTGCTGCAGTGGTGAGGCAGAGCCTGCAGCTGGCAGTCTCTCCCAGCAGCTTTTTCCCAAGAATGGGTTTGCTGATATTTTTAAAAGTGGCACTTGGCTTCTGGGCACTGCAAAGAGCTAGGGACCAAGCTGAGTAGCTACAGCACCAGCTGCCTCATCAGGAGATCCCTGACCACTTGTTCCTGATTCCCTACTCAGCCACTCACATGCCCACTTACTCGATGACATGTATGCAAAATCTTCTATACACTCACTCACACTGGGACTCACTTTGTCCAACCGGCTTCGTGGCCATCTGAAGAATCCCTAAAGGATACTAATTAGTAACACAAAAGAATGTGAAAGTATAAAATTCACAGGTATAGGTAAGTATATAGTCAAATGTGGAATATTCTAAAACTGTAATAGTGGTGTTCAAATAACTTTTAACCTAGTAAAAAAGTTAAAAGACAATAGTGTTTTTTAAAAACTATAACTACAATAATTTATTAATGAATACACAATATAAAAATATAAAAAACATGACATCAAAAACATAAAATATGGAAAGAGTAAAATTGTAGAGTTTTTATATGTGCTCAAAGTTAAGTTGTTATCAGCATTAAACCGACCTATAAGATATTTTATGGAAGCCTTAATAATATTAAGCCAGAAACCTTTAGTAGCTACACAAAAGATAAAAATAAAAGCATATTATGACAGAAAATCATTAAATTACAAAGCAAGACAGCAAAAAAGGAACAAAGAAACTACAAAATAGCCAGAAAACAACTAACAAAATTATAACATTAAGTCCTTAACTATCAATAATTACTTTAAATATAAGTTAATTTAATTCTCCAATCAAAAGATAGAAAGTAGCACTGAAGAAAGAAAGAAATAGCAATACAGTAATAGGAGATTTCAGTACCCCTGTTTCAACAACAGGTATATCTTCCAGATAACAGATCAATAAGAAAACATTCAACTTGACCCATACTTTGGACTAAGTGAACCTATCAGTTATACACAACATTACAACCACCAGAAACAGAATATACCTTCTTCTCAAATGTAAATGAGACATTCTACAGAATATATCATATGTTAGTACACAAAACAAGTCTCAACAATTTTGAGAAGATTAAAACTATGTCAAGTATCTTTTCTGACCACAGTAGTAAGAAGTTAGAAATCAACACCAGGAGGAGGATTAGAAAATTCACAAATATGTAGAAATTAAATAATACACTTCCAAACAACCAACGGGTCAAATTAAAAAAAAAAATCACAAGGGAAATTTTTAAAAACTTGAGAGAAACAAAAATGAAAATACAACTTACTAAATCTTATGAATGATAGCAAAAGCAGTTTAAAGAATGGACTTTGGCAAGATGGCAACGGGGCAACCTGGTCTGTGAAACCCTCTGCAAAGGAGAACTGCAGTGGGTCTCTGGCTCTTGCCCTGGGGTCTGCAGACCCAACATCACAGCCTGCTCTTCATATGAGCTCAGCCGTTGCCACCACTGGGGCATCACAGCAGACTGGACAGCCAGTGTAGCGCAGACGCCACCACCACCACCACAGCTGCTGCCACCGCTGCCGCTGGTAGCACATCACACCACCCGGGCTGGACGCAATCCACAACTTCAGTCCTTGAAGCCCCTTCAGGGAAGATCTGCTGATATCGCTGCCACCTCTCCTGGGACCGAGATGTCCTGCCTGCCGTGAGTCTCCTGCCTGTGCCCTGAGGCAGGCATCCATCTCCAGTCTCTGCCAGTTCCCTTCTGGCCCCACCCTCTCTGGGGCGAGCAGCTGAGATAGCATCATCTGCTGGCGATTCAAGGTAATAACACCAAAACGGGAGAAACAAGCTTGAAAAAGACATAGGCCAGAGTGGTGAACAGAGGGTGATCTGAACTGTCCTTCATAGCAGACCAGGGGCAACTGACCCTAACTGCAAACTAATTTACCAGCTTGAAAAGAAAGCTAGAAATCAGAACTGAAAGGACATTGGACTTAAATGAAAAGTGCTCAGAGTGTGCTAACACAGACCCCTGGGAGATCAGACACTGAGAAAACAGATTCTGGAACACAAACAATGAAGAGCCCCCAGAATGACTGGTCACATGCAATGAGCCCAGACATCAAGACATTAGTGGAGAGAATTTAAAAAATTGAGGAGAGACAAGAGGAAAATAGGAAGGAGCTGATGTCAGAAATAACAGCAGTAAAGAATACTGTGATGGAAATGAATAACAGACTAATAAGCATGGAAAGCAGAATTAGCCAAGCAGAAGGAAGAATCTCAGGGCTCGAAGACCAAAACACAGAACTAACCCAAATTGTCAAAAGTGTAGAAAGGAAGCTCAAAAAGACAGAACAAAACCTGCAAGAGATGATCGATCACTTCAAGAGACCAAACCTAAGAGTAATTGGGCTTCCAGATGCAGAGAGAGAAACAGAAGTCACACTGGAACAAACATTTCATGAAATCATTCAAGAAAACTTCCCTCATCTCATCAAGGATGAAAAAATTCAAACACAAGAGATTCAGAGAACCCCTGCAAGACAAGAAATGAGAAGACCAATTCCCAGACACATAATAATTCACCTAAACAAAGTAGCTATGAAAGGAAAAATCCTAAAGGCAGCAAGAGAAAAAGGCCAGACTACCTACCAGGGAAGACCAATTAGAATAGCAGCAGATTTATCCACAGAAACACTTCAGGCTAGGAGAGCCTGGAGCCCTATCTTCAAAGTTCTAAAGATAACAATTTCACCAGATAACCTACCCAGCCAAACTAAGCTTCATTAGTGAGGGA